>NC_142011.1:209871997-210106997 GCF_049901735.1 Notechis scutatus
TGCCTGTTCTGTCCCTTTGGATAGTACTGATAATGGAGGATTATTCGTAGCTCGGGGGCTGCGGTCCTTGGTGCTCTCTTCTCAGCTGGGTGGTTTTTCTTGCAGACGTCTCACCACCCAACTAGGTAGCGTCCTCAGTGCTGGCAGGGAGGAGGGTTTGCAGGGAGGAGGAGGAGGGGAGGGAGGGAGGAGGGAGGGAGGGGCAGATTGACTGGCTGTGGGGCCCTTGGTGCTCTCTGAGCATGGTGGTTTTTCTGCAGACGTTTCATGACCCGACCAGGTAACATCTTCAGGGCTAGAAGGGAGTGGGGTTTGTGGAGAGGTGGAGGAGGAGGAGGAGGAGGAGGAGGAGGAGGAGGAGGAGGAGGAGGAAAGAACTGTGGGGTCCTGGGTGTTCTCTGAACTCGGGGTCTCCTTGCAGGCGTTTCATTACCTAAGTAGGTAACGCCAGTGTTAGTGGGGAGGACGGGTTTGTAAAAGGAGGAGTCGAGGAGGAGGAGAGAACTGTGTCCTTGGTATTTTTCTTGCAGATGTTTCATTACCCAACTAGGTAGCGTCATCAATGCTAGAAGGGAGCAGGGTTCATGGAGAGGAGGAGGAGGAGGGTCCTTCGTGCTCTCTGAGCTTGGTTGTTTGTTGCAAATGTTTCATGACCCAATTAGGTAACATTATCAGTGCTCGAAGGGGTTGGTTTGCAAGGAGGAGGAGGAGGAGGAGGAGGAGGAGGAGGAGGAGGAGGAGAGGAAGAAGAGGAAGAAGAAACAACAACTGTGGGGTCCTTGATGCTCTCCGAGCTCGGCGGTCTCCTTGCAGGCGTTTCATTACCCACCTAGGTCCCCTCACCAGTGCTTAAGGGAGTGGGGGGTTGCAGAGAGGAGGAGGCCTGGGGGGTGGGGGGGGGGGTCTTCGCTGCTCTCTGAGCTGAGTGGTTTCCTTTCAGACGTCTCATTATCCAAACTAGGCAACCTCCTCAGTGCCAGGGGAGAGAGGGGGACCCTCCGAGCCCCGGGTTCTGGATCGCGTGGGGGTGGGGGCTCGGCTTGCAAAGATGGGGAGGGGTCAGCTCATCCCCAGGGGGGCTCCTGCACTGCAGTGGGGTGGGTGCCTTTGGGTGGATTCCTCCCCCTTCTTTTGCCTGGGGCTCTGCACAGAGCCCACCAACCCACCCAGAGACGCTCGGGAGGGAGGGGGGGACTGGAGGGCAGCAAGGTGGGGGGTTTTTTTTGGTCGCCTGCAGTGAGTTGAGCGTTGATAGGTGTGCCAGAGGCTGCCTCTCCTCCTGTCCCGGCTTCACCTACGCTCAGGAGCCAACCTGTTGCTCAGGTTGGCAGGTGAGCCTGTTTGCTCAGGGCCTGTGGGCCGTTCAGCCGTTTCCTGGATTGGCCCAGCCGGCTTGGGACCCGCCCTGCCCCCCCCCCCGCCTCTCCCTGCTCTCCCCGGAGGTGACCTGCCAGGGAGGCATTTGTCTTGGCACCTGCAGAGCCACCTTCTTGGCCAACCTGGCTCACCTTTAGCGGCATACCCAACACCCAGGGCTGGGCAAGGTGTGGGGAAAACCACGTGAACGCCGACAAACGGCTTCTCTCCTCGTGAGGATTTTCCCCACGGGCAGAAGAGGAACACGGCACGGGTGGATGGAATAACACCCAGGTTGGGTATCCTGGCGTGGATTCCAGGAAATTCTGCCCCTGTTTTAGATGCCCGTGGAAATAAATATTTCCCAGGGCCACCTGGAATCCTGCATCCCATTTTGGTCAACAGAGTACAAAAAAAAAGAGGTCGAGACTTTGGAAAAAAAGGGCCGAGAAGAGCAACTAGGAGGATGAAAGGCTTGGAGACTGAAACGTTTGAAGAACAGTTGCAGGATTTAGGGACGGCCAGTCTGGAGGAGAGAAGGACCAAGGGGGACACGCGATAGCAGTCTTCCAGTATTTGAGGGGCTGCCCCAAAGAAGAGGCAGTCAAGCTATTCTCCAAAGCCCCTGAAGGCAGGACAAGAAGCCACAGGTGGAAACTAATCAAGGAGAGAAAGCAACCCTGGAATTAAGGAGAAACTTCCTAAGAGTGAGGAGAATTATCCGGTGGAACAGCCTGCCACCAGAAATTGTGGGTGCTTCATCTCTGGAGGTTTTCAAGAAGACATTGTCTGAAAGGGTCTCCTGCTTGAGCAGGGGGTTTGACTAGAAGACCTCCAAGGCCCCTTCCAGCTCGATTCTGATTGATTGATCCCATGCTGATGCGAGGGGAGGAGGGCCCACGTGAGCGGGGAGGGGGGCTTCTAGATGTACCCTTGCATTCCTCGGTGTCTGCGGAGATTCTCCGTTGTCCAGGTCATCGTTTTGTCCCAAAGGCGTTTTTTTCCCCAAAGGCAACTGGATTTTCTTGGGGTTTCCCCCCCGCCCCTTTTTGAAAACATTTCGCTCCTCAACCAAGAAGCTTCTTCAGTTCGTGAAGAACGGAATGATGAACCGAGGAAGCTTCTTGGATGAGGAGTGAAATGTTTTCAAAGAACCAAGGAAGTCCGGTTGCCTTTTGGGGGGGGGAGGGGGGGAAAGGCCCTTTGGGACTTCCGCCCCTCAGGACACCCCCAGCCTGGTTTGCTCCAGATTGATTAGAAGTCCAGCAAGGTCCAGGGGGATTCTGGGAGTCGGAGTTCAGCTTCTCTGCAGGGCATCCGCTTGTGGTCCCAAAACACTGCGACGGTCGTAAATATGAGTCAGTTGCCAACTGTTTGAATTCTGATCAGGTAGATCAGAGGTCTCCAACCTTGGCCACTTTAAGACTGGTGGACTTCCTGGCTGGAGAATTCTGGGAGTTGAAGTCCACCAGTCTTAAAGTGGCCAAGGTTGCTGGCTGGAGAATTCTGGGAGTTGAAGTCCACCAGTCTTAAAGTGGTCAAGGTTGCTGGCTGGAGAATTCTGGGAGTTGAAGTCCACCAGTCTTAAAGTGGCCAAGGTTGGAGACCTCTGATTTAGTGACCGTTTGAAATTACGAGGGCACTGAAAAGGACTGTTTTTCAAACTTATGACCATGGCAGCATCCCCTGTGGTCGTGTGATTGGAATTCCGAGGTTTCCAAACTGGCTGGAGAATTCTGGGAGTTGGAAGTCCACCAGTCTTAAAGTGGCCAAGTTTGGGGACCCCTGACGCGGATCATGGGAACGTTGCACCGGTCGTAAGTCGCTGTGAACACTGGTCATAAGAGTCCCTTTTCCCCAGTGCCGTCGAATGGCCGCTAAACGAAAGGGTGCAAGTGGAGGACTACCCGTACAATACAGGATAGAAAATATCATATAAAATACCAAACAAAACAATATATAAATACAAATGCAAATAAAATGCACCCTTCGAGCTAGGATGGGGTGGAGCAAGTGGCGCTGCCCAGATGCCACCTGTTCTTAAAAGGGATCCTGGGTGGGGGAGGGGTATTTTAGGGCATCAGGAAGCCAGTTTTGGGGGTGGGGGGTGGAGGAGCATCCTGGCCGTGCCTTTCAGCCGCTGCTCCTCAGAGGTGCCCAGCCTTGGCACCCCTCCTCTGCCTCTTCCTCCAGGGGGCAAGTGAGGGCGAGGCAGCCGGCCAGCCTTTCCCTCCCTCCGTGCCAGCCACCTGGGCATCCTGCCCGCACTTGGCAGCCAGAGCCTCGGTGGGACAGCTCGTTTCGGCTTTGTTCCCCTGTCACCGTCATCGTCCTTGTGGCTCCGGCCGGATCCTTTCAGCCGCCCTGCACAAAGTGCAGCTTTCTTCCAGCCTGTCTCCTCCCTCCGGCCCTGGGTTAAAAGGAGCAGTGCCCTCCCCCACTCTGCCCATGTGGGAGCAGCTGCTCGCTCGCCTGGGAGGCTGGTGGGTCCCTCCGTTTGCTGGGTGCTGGTGCTGGTGGGGGGGAACAAGGGGGAGGGGAACCTTGAGCCCTACTAAGGCTGGGAAAAGACAGGGCATGTCTCTCCCCCCTCCACTTGGTTGGGGATTGAGCCAGCCCATCCACCCGGCCCCTCTGCAAAATCCCCGGGGCCACTTGGGGAGGGAGAGGACTTCGGCCACCTGCGTGGTGGATCCCGCCTTCCCTGGCCGCAGCCGGGATCCCAAACAGCAGATCTCTCGTCTGGGCAGCAGCGGCTGAAGCCGCCGGGGCTCCTCATGCCGAGGCTTCGCTTTGCCAGGATGGTCCTGAGCAGCAGGCTCCCCCGGGCGAGGCCCCCCCCCCTCTGCTGGGTGGCCCCCTCGCTCAGCCCCGAATCTCTTTTGCATTTCAGGGCGCTGCCGACAGGAGAGGCAGCAGCCGGGCATGGCGGGCAACCAGGCGACGCGCAAGGACAGAGTCCTGACTCTGGAGTCCATGAACCCCCACGTCCGGATGGTGGAGTACGCCGTGCGGGGCCCCATCGTTGCCAGGGCCAACCAGCTGAAGAAGGAGCTGGCGCAAGTAAGCTGGGCAACTGACTAGATCACTTGTCTCTTCCGGAGTCCGAAGATTGGAAAGTGGGGTCTTGGCTTTGTGGTTTCCTTCATTTATTGGCTTTAGTTTTACTTTTACTTTACTTTTACTTTACTTTTACTTTACTTTTACTTTACTTTTACTTTACTTTTACTTTACTTTACTTTTACTTTACTTTACTTTACTTTTACTTTTACTTTTACTTTTCTTTACTTTTACTTTTACTTTACTTTTATTTTACTTTTATTTTACTTTTATTTTACTTTACTTTACTTTACTTTTACTTTACTTTACTTTTCTTTTACTTTTCTTTTACTTTACTTTTACTTTACTTTTACTTTCACGTTCAATTTAGTTTAGTTTTAATTTGGTTTAATTATTAAATTTACATCCTGCCCATGACTCTTATCCAAAATGATTCTGGGCAGCTTCTTTCAAGGCTGGCAGTTTTTTTCCTTGACTGTCCTGGAATGCAGGTTGTCCTCAACTTACAACAGTTAATTTAGTGACCACTGAAAGTTAACACAAACTTTAAAATGGAAAAAAGTGAGTTACAATGACCATTTTCCCCACTTAACGACCGTTGCAGCCCCTCCCCAGGGTCACATGGTCAAACTTGTGACTCTTGGCAACTGACTCCTATTTATGATGGTCTCAGGGTCCTGGGGTCACGTGATCCCCTTTTATGACCTGCTGACAGTCAGCGGGGAAGCCAGATTCGCTTAACTGTCTAATAACGGCAGTGATTCACTTAACAACGGTGGCAAGAAAGGTTGTCCAATGGCACAGAATGCCTGCCTCACTTAGCATCAATATTTTGGGCCCAGTTGTGGTCATAAGATGAGGACCAGCTGCAAAGCAGTATCTGCTCGATGCACACTGATAAAACTAAAGGAAAAGGGACCCCGAAAACCTGGGGAAGAGAAGGGCACCAGCTGAATATTACAGGGAATATTACAGATGATCAGAGTTGGAAGGGGTCTTGGAGGTCATCTAGTCCAACCCCTGCCCAAGCAGCAGACCCTACACCATTTCTGACAGATGCCAGTCTAGTCTCTTCGTGAAAGTCTCCAGGGATGAAGCTCCCACAACTAACTAACTTTCTTTCTTTCTTTCTTTCTTTCTTTCTTTCTTTCTTTCTTTCTTTCTTTCTTTCTTTCTTTCTTTCTTTCTTTCTTTCTTTCTTTCTTTCTTTCTTTCTTTCTTTTTCTTTCTTTCTTTCTTTCTTTCTTTTTTTTTTCTTTCTTCTTCTTCTCTCTCTCTCTCTCTCTCTCTCTATCTATCTATCTATCTATCTATCTATCTCTATCTATCTATCTCTCTATCTATCTATCTATCATCTCTCTATCTATCTATCTATCATCTATCTATCTATCTAATTAAATGATGGAAGGGACCTTGGAGGTCATCAGTCCAAGCAGGAGACCTACACCATTTCTGACTGATGCCAGTCCAGTCTCTTCGTAAAAGTCTCCAGGGATGAAGCTCCCACAACTAACTAACTAACTTCCTTCCTTCCTTCCTTCCTACCTCCCTCCCTCCCTCCCTCCCTCCTCCTCTCTCTCTCTCCCCCTCTTCTGTTAACAACGATGGAAGGGACCTGAGGTCATCCAGTCCAAGCAGGAGACCCACACCATTTCTGACTGATGCCAGTCCAGTCTCTTCGTGAAAGTCTCCAGGGATGAAGCTCCCACAACTAACTTCCTTCCTTCCTTCCTTCCTTCCTTCCTTCCTTCCTTCCTTCCTTCCTTCCTTCCTTCCTTCCCTCCCTCCCCCCCCTCCCTCCCTCCCTCTCTCTCTCTCTCTCCCTCTCTTTGTTAACAACGATGGAAGGGACCTTGGAGGTCATCCAGTCCAAGCAGGAGACCCTACCCCATTTCTGAGAGATGGCTGTCCAATCTCTTCTTGAAAGCCTCCAGTGATGAAGCTCCCACAACTTCCGAAGGCAACTTCTGTTCCATCGGTTGATTGTTTTCATTGTCAGAAAGTTTCTCCTTATTTCCAGGTTGAATCTCTCCTTGACCAGTTTCCATCCATTCTTCCTTGTTTGGCCTTTCAGTTGCCTTGGAGAATAGCTTGACCTCTTCTCTTCCTCCTCTCTGGGGCAGCCCCTCAAATATTGGAAGATGCTCTCCTGTCTCCCCTGGTCCTTCTCTTCCCTGGACTAGCCATGCCAGCTTCTAGAATGAAGCCAGGATTCTGACCTGGGCCAAGTGATGGGGAGGTGGCATTAGGGGAGGGAGGTTTTTTTTTGGAAGAGCTTTGCCACCCCAGGCACGAAGACACTCTGAGGTTGTGGGATGCCAGCGGGGAAGAGGCCACCTGGAATGAAGGGCGGCCTTCTTCCTGGGCATCAACCAGAAGAGAGCTAAGAGGTCGTCTTGGATGGAAACCCATCCGGGACAGAAGCAACCCAGAACTCAGGGGAAACTTCCTGACAATGAGGACAATGAACCAGTGGAACAGCCTGCCACCAGAAGCTCTGAGTGCCTCATCACTGGAGGCTTTTTTAAAAAGAAGAGATGACCGTTTGTCTGAACTGGCATATGGGGCCTCCTGCTTGAAACAGGGGGTTGGACTAGAAGACCTCTCGGGTCCTCCCAGCTTGATTCTGATTCTGGAGTACTGTGTCCAGTTCTGGTGCAAAAGATGCAAAAAAAGACGCTAAGGCTCTAGAAGGGAGGTCTCCAAACTTGGCATGATTTATTTATTTACCTTTATTTATAACATTTATTTGCTGCCCCCCTCATAGCCGAAGACTAGGCATTCGTAGCATTTCTAGTATTATAAGCACAATAACGGAACAACCATTCAACCATCTAATAATTAAACCACAATTTTATTCCCACTGATTATAATTAAAAGTTGGATCCAGGTCCTAGATGAAGGACGTACACTGACAAAGTACTGTGTACCTGGAAGCAGACTGTAGACATTTTTCATGAGGGTAATTTTGTTAATTGTATCACTGTTGGAAGGTTTGACAGTTTGTGGCAAGTTTATGGATTCAGGAAATGGGGTCTTAACTCCAAATTTCTTCAGCCAAATAAATATTAAGTGAAGATGCTGAGTTAGGGTATTCTGTGGAATGAAGCACTTTTCCAGTCCTTTCTTGGTGGCGGGTGGCAAAGATTAAAGTGCATTTGTTTAAAGTAAAATCATGTAATATTTTAAACACGTTAATAGCTTTTAGAGTTGAAGTCCACAAGTCTTAAAGCTGTCATGTTTAAAGACCCCTGCTCTAGAAAGTGTGCAGAGAAGAGCAACCAAGAAGATTAGAGGACTGGAGGCTAGAACATACGATGGACGGTTGCAGGAATTGGGCCTGGCTAGTCTAGGGAAGAGACGGACCAGGGGAGGCAGGAGAGCATCTTCCAATAGTTGGGGGGCTGCCCCAGAGAAGAGGGGAGTCAGCCTATGGTCCAAAGCAGGGGTCTTTAAACACGACAGCTTTAAGACTTGTGGACTTCAACTCTAAAAGCTATTAACGTGTTTAAAATGTTACATGATTTGACTTTAAATAAATGCCACTTTAATCTTTGCACCCGCCACCAAGAAAGCACTGGAAAAGTGCTTCATTCCACAGAACCTGGTCAAGTTTGAAGGTCCTGGGTGCAAAGCCCCGCAAGGCAGGACAAGAAGCAATGGATGCGAACCACCAACCGAGGAGAGAAGCAGCCTGGAACTAAGGAAGAATTTCTGGATAGAATCGTTAAACCGTAGGCCAGCCTGCCTTCAGAAGTTGTAGGTGGGATGCCCATAGATCTGAAGGATTCTGGGAGCTGAAGTCCACAAGCCTTAAAGTCCCCAAGGTGGGATGCTCCTGGTATAGAGACTCCTGCTTGAGCACGGGTTGGGTGGGGGTTGGGCTAGAGGATCTCCAAGGTCCCTTCCAACTCTGTTAAACTGATAGCGATGTCCTCTGCCTGTAGAGGAATGATCCGGGCAAGTCTACGTGACGTGAGAAATCAATGCCCGAGAAACCGCCTTAGGCAAATACCGTGCAATCATTTTCAAGACGATAAGGAGGCCCTGCAAAAGCACCCAAGGACGGTGGGGAGGGGAAGTGGGGGAGGCTGACCTTGAGGTCCTCTAAGAGTCAGCTGGGAAAGGGAGCCAGAATAATAACTGGGTTGGAAGGGAGGTCTTGGAGGTCTTCTAGTCCAACCCCTTGTTCAGGCAGGAGACCCTACACCATTTCATACAAACGGTTATCCAACCTCTTCCTAAAAAACTTCCAGTGTTGGAGCATTCACAACTTCTGGGGGCAAGTTTGTTCCGCTGGTTCCTTGTTGTAACCGTCAGGAAAGTTCTCCTTAATTCCAGGTTGGCTCTCTCCTTGTCCTGCCCTCAGGTGCTTTGGAGAATGGCTTGACTCCCTCTTCTTTATGGCAGCCCCTGAGAGATTGGAATATAGAATAGAATAGAATAGAATAGAATAGAATAGAATAGAATAGAATAGAATAGAATAGAATAGAATAGAATAGAATAGAATACGTTATTGGCCAAGTGTGATTGGACACACAAGGGATTTGTCTTGGTGCAAATGCTCTCAGTGCACATAAAAGAAAAGATACATTCGTCAAGAGTCAAGAATCATCAGTACATCACTTAATAATAGTCACAGGGCACAACAAGCAATCAGGTAGGTAGGTAGGTACGTAGATAGAAATAACAGAATAGAACAGAACAGAACAGAACAGAACAGAATAGAATAGAATAGAATAGAATAGAATAGAATAGGATTCTTTATTTGCCAAGTGTGATTAGACACACAAGGATTTTGTCTTGGTGCAAATGCTCTCAGTGCACATAAAAGAAGAGGTACATTCGTCAAGAGTCAAAAATCATCAGGTGCAACACTTAATAATAGTCATAGGGTGCAATAAGCAATCAAATCAGATAGAGAGATAGATAGAAAATGAAAGAAAGAAAGAAAGAAAGAAAGAAAGAAAGAAAGAAAGAAAGAAAGAAAGAAAGAAAGAAAGAAAGAAAGAAGAAAGAAAGAAAGAAAGAAAGAAAGAAAGAAAGAAAGAAAGAAAGAAAGAAAGAATAGAATTCTTTATTGGCCAAGTGTGATTGGACACACAAAGAATTTGTCTTGGTGTAAATGCTCTCAGTGTACATAGAAGAAAAAATACATTCGTCCAGAGTTAAGCATCATATTAAGTATCACACTTAATAATAGTCATAGCAATCAAATCATACCAGGAAACAGTTAATATAAATCATAAGGATACAAGCGACAAAGTTACAGTCATACAGTCACAAGTAGGAGGGGATGGATGATAAAGAGTGATGACAAGATTAATAGTAATAGTAGTGCAGATTTTGTAAATAGTTGGACAAGTGTTGAGGGAAGGATTTGTTTAGCAGAGTGATGGCGTTGGGGGAAAAACTCCCCTTGTGTCTAGTTGTTCTGTATAGCATCGTTTTGAGGGTAGGAGTTGAAACGGTCACGTCAACCCTAGTCCTTCTGTTCTGAACTTTTATAGAATATAGAATGACAGAGTTGGAAGGGACCCTGGAGGTCTTCTAGTCCAGCCCCCTGCTCATGCAGGAGACCCTACCATTTCAGACAAGCAGCTGTCCAGTCTCTTCTGGAAAACCTCTAGAGGATGAACAACAACAGGTGGCAGGCTGTTCCACTGGTTCATTGTCCTCCTCCCCGTTCGGAAGTTTCTCCTTAGTTCCAGGTTGCTGCTTCTCTCCTGGATGAGTTTCCATCCGTTGCTTCTCGTCCTGCCTTCAGGGGCTTTGGAAAATGGGTGGAGCCCCTCCCTCTTCTTTGGGGCGCCCCCCCCCAATATTGGAACTCTCTGGGCCTTGTAAATGGGGTCTCCTTTCTTTTAAGGGAGGGGGGGGCATGATTGCAGCCAGCAGTCCAGGCTTAGGTCTCCATTGAACGCCTTGTATCTCGGGGTGCCCAACCTCGGCCACTGCAGGAGTCCCCATTCCAGGTAGGCTTCGACTGGCGGCCACAACGGAGACGACACTTTCCATTGCTAATCAGGACAGTTGTTCCGTGAGTTTTGGCCCATTTTCACCAGCTTTCTTGCCGCAGAATCAGGGCAGTTCTGTTAGTCACCCAGTCGTTAAGTGGATCAGGCTTCCCCAAGGACTTTCCTTGCTCGGACGGTCGCAAGCAGAGGGGACTGTGCGATCCTGGGACGCGGCTCCCATCATAAATAAGAGTCAGTGGCTGAGAATCTGGATTTTGATCCCGTGACACCCCCCAGGGATGCTGCAATGGTCGTAAGTGTGAAAAATGGTCATAACTCCCTTTTTTCAATTCCATTGTAATGTTGAACGGTCACTAAATAAACAAACAAACAAATAAATAAATAAGTCGATACAGGAAAATGACAATAAAAGTTAATCTCAATCTCAATCTTATCCTAATCCTTGTCTTGTCTAATCTGAATCTGAATCTGAATCTGAATCTGAATCTGAATCTGAATCTGAATCTGAATCTGAATCTGAATCTGAATCCCAACCCCAATCTCAATCTTATCCTAATCCTTGTCGTGTCTAATCTGAATCTGAATTTGAATCTGAATCTGAATCTGAATCCCAATCCCAATCCCAATCCCAATCCCAATCTTATCCTAATCCTTGTTGTGTCTAATCTGAATCTGAATCTGAATCTGAATCTGAATCTGAATCTGAATCCCAATCCCAATCCCAATCCCAATCAATCTTATCCTAATCCTTGTTGTGTCTAATCTGAATCTGAATCTGAATCTGAATCTGAATCTGAATCTGAATCTGAATCTGAATCCCAATCCCAATCCCAATCCCAATCTCAATCTTATCCTAATCCTTGTCTTGTCTAATTGAATGTGAATCCCAATCCCAATCCCAATCCCAACCCCAATCTAAATCTTATCCTAATCCTTGTCGTGTCTAATCTGAATCTGAATTTGAATTTGAATCTGAATCTGAATCCCAATCCCAATCCCAATCCCAATCCCAATCTTATCCTAATCCTTGTTGTGTCTAATCTGAATCTGAATCTGAATCTGAATCTGAATCTGAATCCCAATCCCAATCCCAATCTTATTCTAATCCTTGTTGTGTCTAATCTGAATCTGAATCTGAATCTGAATCTGAATCCCAATCCCAATCCCAATCTTATCCTAATCCTTGTTGTGTCTAATCTGAATCTGAATCTGAATCTGAATCTGAATCTGAATGTGAATCTGAATCCCAATCCCAATCTCAATCTTACCCTAATCCTTGTCTTGTCTAATTGAATGTGAATCCCAATCCCAATCCCAACCCCAATCTCAATCTTATCCTAATCCTTGTCGTGTCTAATCTGAATCTGAATTTGAATCTGAATCTGAATCTGAATCCCAATCCCAATCCCAATCCCAATCTTATCCTAATCCTTGTTGTGTCTAATCTGAATCTGAATCTGAATCTGAATCTGAATCTGAATCCCAATCCCAATCCCAATCCCAATCTTATCCTAATCCTTGTTGTGTCAAATCTGAATCTGAATCTGAATCTGAATCTGAATCTGAATCCCAATCCCAATCCCAATCTCAATCTTATCCTAATCCTTGTCTTGTCTAATTGAATGTGAATCCCAATCCCAATCCCAACCCCAATCTCAATCTTATCCTAATCCTTGTCGTGTCTAATCTGAATCTGAATTTGAATCTGAATCTGAATCCCAATCCCAATCCCAATCCCAATCCCAATCTTATCCTAATCCTTGTTGTGTCTAATCTGAATCTGAATCTGAATCTGAATCTGAATCTGAATCCCAATCCCAATCCCAATCCCAATCCCAATCTTATCCTAATCCTTGTTGTGTCTAATCTGAATCTGAATCTGAATCTGAATCCCAATCCCAATCCCAATCCCAATCCCAATCCCAATCTTATCCTAATCCTTGTTGTGTCTAATCTGAATCTGAATCTGAATCTGAATCTGAATCCCCAATCCCAATCCCAATCCCAATCTTATCCTAATCCTTGTCTTGTCTAATCTGAATCTGAATCTGAATCTGAATCTGAATCTGAATCCCAATCCCAATCCCAATCCCAATCCCAATCCCAATCTTATCCTAATCCTTGTCATGTCTAATCTGAATCTGAATCTGAATCTGAATCCTCAATCTTATCCTAATCCTTGTCGTGTCTAATCTGAATCTGAATCTGAATCTGAATCCCAATCCCAATCCCAATCCCAATCCCAATCTTATCCTAATCCTTGTTGTGTCTAATCTGAATCTGAATCTGAATCTGAATCTGAATCCCAATCCCAATCCCAATCTCAATCTTATCCTAATCCTTGTCGTGTCTAATCTGAATCTGAATCTGAATCTGAATCTGAATCTGAATCTGAATCCCAATCCCAATCCCAATCCCAATCCCAATCCCAATCTCAATCTTATCCTAATCCTTGTCTTGTCTAATTGAATGTGAATCCCAATCCCAATCCCAACCCCAATCTCAATCTTATCCTAATCCTTGTCATGTCTAATCTAAATCTGAATCTGAATCTGAATCTGAATCCCAATCCCAATCCCAATCCCAATCCCAATCCCAATCTCAATCTTATCCTAATCCTTGTTGTGTCTAATCTGAATCTGAATCTGAATCTGAATCTGAATCTGAATCTGAATCTGAATCTGAATCCCAATCCCAATCCCAATCCCAATCTCAATCTTATCCTAATCCTTGTCTTGTCTAATTGAATGTGAATCCCAATCCCAATCCCAATCCCAACCCCAATCTCAATCTTATCCTAATCCTTGTCGTGTCTAATCTGAATCTGAATTTGAATCTGAATCTGAATCTGAATCTGAATCCCAATCCCAATCCCAATCCCAATCTTATTCTAATCCTTGTTGTGTCTAATCTGAATCTGAATCTGAATCTGAATCTGAATCCCAATCCCAATCCCAATCCCAATCTTATCCTAATCCTTGTCATGTCTAATCTGAATCTGAATCTGAATCTGAATCTGAATCTGAATCTGAATCTGAATCCCAATCCCAATCCCAATCTCAATCTTATCCTAATCCTTGTCTTGTCTAATTGAATGTGAATCCCAATCCCAATCCCAATCCCAACCCCAATCTCAATCTTATCCTAATCCTTGTCGTGTCTAATCTGAATCTGAATCCAATCTGAATCCCAATCCCAATCCCAATCCCAATCTTATCCTAATCCTTGTTGTGTCTAATCTGAATCTGAATCTGAATCTGAATCCCAATCCCAATCCCAATCTTATCCTAATCCTTGTTGTGTCTAATCTGAATCTGAATCTGAATCTGAATCTGAATCTGAATCCCAATCCCAATCTCAATCTTATCCTAATCCTTGTCTTGTCTAATTGAATGTCCAATCCCAATCCCAATCCCAATCCCAATCCCAATCTCAATCTTATCCTAATCCTTGTCGTGTCTAATCTGAATCTGAATCTGAATCTGAATCTGAATCCCAATCCCAATCCCAATCCCAATCTCAATCTTATCCTAATCCTTGTCGTGTCTAATCTGAATCTGAATCTGAATCTGAATCTGAATCTGAATCCCAATCCCAATCCCAATCCCAATCCCAATCCCAATCTTATCCTAATCCTTGTCTTGTCTAATTGAATGTGAATCCCAATCCCAATTCCAATCCCAATCTCAATCTCAATCTCTTCCTTGCAGGGGGTCAAGAAACCCTTCACCGAAGTGATTGGAGCCAACATTGGGGACGCTCAAGCTATGGGGCAGAAACCCATCACTTTCTTGCGCCAGGTATGCCCAAGCCCCACATATACCCAGACAGACTTGGTCCCTGGGAGGACGGAACGAGGAACAGAGGGTCTCTGAGCATGTGCAGAAAGCCCGCAAACAGCTCTGGTGTGAGACCTGGGGGTGGGTGGGAAGTGAGGAGGGGTGGGGAGGCTGCACATTACCCTAATTCCTCCCCCCCAAACAGGTCAGTGCCCTCTGCATGTATCCTGACCTCCTGAATTCCCCCGATTTCCCCCAAGATGCAAAGCAGAAAGCTCAGCGGCTCCTGGCCGCGTGCGGAGGGCAGAGCATTGGTGAGTGTCTGGGCATCCCTTGAGGGTCCCTGCTTCCCTCTTCCATTAAAGGGGGGAGGGTCCTTGGAAGACCTGCCTGGGCAGGAGCCTCACCTGAGCCTCAGAGAGACCCCCGGAAAAACTGGGTCCCTCCGACTAAATGGATCTTCGTCTCCGTGTTGGAGGGACTTGGTCCAGGTTTCTACAGGAGCTGCTGGTCAAGGTGGATCAGATGACTTCTGCAGGCCAGACCTGGTCATTTGGAGTAGGGGTCTCCCCAACCTTGGGCACTTTAAGGCTGGTGGACTTCAACTCCCAGAATTCCCCAGCCAGCACAGCTTTAGACCAAGGAGTTTTCCAACTTGGCCAGTTTAAGACTTGTGGACTTCCAGCTCCCACGACTCCTGAGCTAACATGACTGGAAGAGGAATTTTTTTATTAATTAATTAATTATTTTAATTAATTAATTTTTATTTATTTATTTATTTATTTATTTATTTATTTATTTATTATTTAGTTAGTTAGTTAGTTAGTTAGTTAGTCAAGCAAATAACAGGTATAAGAATAAACATAGTTATGAATACATGAAATGGATACATATAAGAAAAAGAAAAGAAACAATAGGACAGGGACAGTAGGCACGTTGGTGCGCTTATGCACGCCCCTTACAGACCTCTCAGGAAAGGGGTGAGGTCAATAGTAGACAGTCTAAGGTTAAAGTTTTTGGGGTTTGGGGAAGAAACCCCAGAGTCAGGTAGAGGATTCCAGACATCGACCCCTCTGTTGCGGAAGTCGTATTTCCTGCAATCCAGTTTGGTGCGGTTTACCTTGAGTTTGTATCTATTGTTTGCTCTTGTGTTGTTATGGTTGAAGCTGAAGTATTCATTGACAGGTAGGACATTGCAATGCATGATTTTATATACTATACTTACATTGGATCGAAGGCGGCGTAGTTCTAGGTTTTCTAGTTCTAGAATTTCAAGTCTGGTGGCGTAAGGTATTCTACAACGAGTAGAGGAGTGGAGAACTCTTCTTGTGAAATATTTCTGGACTTTCTCAATTGTGCTAATATCAGATACGTAATGCAGGTTCCAGACTGATGAGCTGTATTCAAGTATTGGTCTAGCAAATGTTTTGTATGCTCTAGTTAGTAGTGTGATATTACCAGAGAAGAAGCTACATATGATTAGGTTAACGGCTCTTAATGCCTTTTTGGCTATGTAGTTACAGTGGGCTCTAGCACTTAGATCATTAGAGATGAGTACTCCAAGATCCTTGACAGAGCTTGGATCATCAACGATTCTGGGAGTGGAAGCCCACAAGCCTTGCAGTTGCAAAGTTGGAGACCCCTGCCTTTATTCAGATGGGGAGGGGGGTTTCCCCTGGCTCCTGGACCCCCTATACGGAGGGCCAGTCCTGCAGTGGGGCAGTCAAAGCAACTGGCTCTTGGGGAGCCACAGGCAAAGCATCTTCTGCAGTCTTGGGGTTCAGATGGTTGGATTGAACCCCAAGCCTTGGGTTATCCTCTTTGCCAGGCGTCTGAAGAGGGGTGAGGACGGGGTGAGGGACCCCCATATGCATCGTGTGGGATCCCACCAATTACTCCAAGATGACACCATGGCCTCATTTGTGGGTACCCCTTGAAGATGGGATGTTTCCCAGGCTTGCCTTATTTATAAGATTTATAGGCCACGCAGAGTTCCCTTGAGGTAAGGTGGGTGGCCTGTAAATTTTATAAATAGAATAGAATAGAATAGAAAGAAGTAATAGAATGGAATAGAAATAGAAATAGAAATAGAAATGGAATGGAAATAGAATAGAATAGGATAGAATAGAACAAAACAGAACGGAACAGAACAGAATGGAATAGAATAGGATAGAATAGAATGAAGTAATAGAATGAAATAGAAATAGAAATGGAATGGAAAGAATAGAACAGAACAGAACAGAACAGAATAGAATAGAATAGAATAGAATGAAGTAATAGAATGGAATAGAAATAGAATAGAACAGGATAGAATAGAATAGAACAAAACAGAACGGAATGAAACAGAACGGAACGAAACAGAACAGAACAGAACAGAACAGAACAGAACAGAACAGAACAGAACAGAATAGAATAGAATAGAATAGAATAGAATAGAATAGAATAGAATAGAATGAAGTAATAGAATGAAATAGAAATAGAAATGGAATGGAAAGAAGAGAAGAGAAGAGAGGAGAGGAGAGAACAGAACGGAACAGAAAATATGGAATGGAGTGGAGTGGAGTAAAGTAGAGTAGAGTAGAACATAACACAACACAAGAGAACAAAACAGCACAGGACAGAACAGACAGAATAGAATAGGATAGGATGGGATAGATGGAATGGAACAGAATAGAACTGAATTTTATTGGCCAAGTGTGATTGGACACACCAAGAATTTGTGTATGGTGCAAATGCTCTCAGTGTACATAAAAGAAAAAACTAAAATACATTCATATATTTTAAATAAACTAATAAATTCCTGCCCCTCCCTGTGTAGCCCCTGCAGACAAAAGTTGCGCATCCCATATGGGCTCCGCAGGGCTTCCTCATTCACCCCGGTGCAAACTTCCTCTTCCTCTCATTAAACCCCTTTGCCCCCCCCCACCCCCAAAGACCAGAGCCAAGTCCTCCTCCTCCTCCTTTTCTATTCCTGCCTTCTCTCCCCTCCCCCCCTTTCAGGGGCTTACAGTGCCAGTCCTGGGATCGAGCTCATCCGTCACGATGTGGCTGCCTTCATCCAACACCGAGATGAGGGAATCCTCCAACCCGGAGAACATCTACCTGTCTACGGGGGCCAGCAACGCTGTTGTGGTAAGGAGCCCAGCCCTAGGGAGCCACTGTGGAAATGGGGGGGCAGCTGAATTCGGGTGGCACCAAAGGATGGAAGGAAAGAAAGGTTTCTTGGGAGCGGGGGCATCCTAGGTGATCACTGAGTTTGGTGGTTTTCGTGCAGACCTTTCATGAACCAACTGGGTAACATCATCAGTGCTAGAAGGAAGTTGGGTTTGCAGAGAAGAAGAACGGGGGAGGGGGCAAGGAGGAGGAGGAAGACTGTGGGGTCCTGGGTGCTCTCTGAGCTTGCTGGTTTTCTTGCAGACGTTTCATGACCCAGCTAGGGAACATCACCAGTGCTAGTGATTTTGGTGCAGACCTTTCGCGAACCAACTGGGCAACACCATCAGTGCTAGAAGGAAGTTGGGTTTGCGGAGAGAAGGAGAATGAGGGGGGGAGGGGAGAAGAAGGAGGAGGGCTGTGAGGGTCTTTGGTGATCTGTGAGTTACTGTCTAAAGTAAAAAAAAAAAAAAAAAAAGCCAGAAAATGGAGTCAGAAATGCAAAAACAGGACTAAAGTTAGCAGGCGTAATAGAATTGCAACCCAGAGTTGCAAACCACCCCCTCCTCCTCCACTCTTCCTCCATCTCTTCTTCCTCCTCCTCCTCCTCCTCTCCTCCTCCTCCTGGCAAGGGTGCCACTGTCCGATTGCTCGGCCGCTTACCCAAAAGAGCTGAGTCATGGGGAGCCACTGGTGGGGCCTCCCACTAGCCCCCCCTCCGATGCCCTCCCCTGGCAGAACCCCCACGCCGGGCATGGCAACAACTACACAAAGCCCCTTTTGTCCCGTCTCCTGGCAGAAGTGGGGCAGCCAAAGGAGGGAGGGGGCCTTGCCCGGGACCCCCAAGCAGGTGGGGGGGACTGAGAGCTGGAGGAGGCTCCCATGCGGAGAAGTTGCCGCGCCTGCCTGCCTGCCTGGACTGGCCCCAGAATGCCTCCCCTCCGTTTCCCACTTTATGACGGTAGCAGTGGCCCCGTTCTGGCAATTTGAATCCGTGGGTAAGCCTCCGGGGGCTCCCCGTCCTCCAGGTCCTGGTTGTCCCAAAGGGGCTGTTTCCTCCAGAGACAACTGGATTTTCTGGGTTTTTATTTGAAGACGTTTTGCTTCTCATCCCAGAAGCTTCTTCAATGGGTGGAAACTAATCCGGGAGAGAAGCAACCTGGAACTAAGAAGAACTTTCCGGACGGTGACAACAAGGAATCAGTGGAACAATCTGCCTCCGGAAGTTGTGAATGCTCCAACAATGGAAGTTTTTAGGAAGATGTTGGATAATGAAACGGTGTTGGGTTTCCTGCCTAGGCAGGGGGTTGGGCTAGAAGACCTCCAAGGTCCCTTCCAACTCTGCTGTTCTATTCTATTCTATTCTATTCTATTCTATTCTATTCTATTCTATTCTATTCTATTCTATTCTACTCTATTCTATTCTATTCTATTCTATTCTATTCTATTCTATTCTATTCTATTCTATTCTTTATTCTATTCTATTCCTGTATTTCTATGCTATGCTATTCTATTCTTTATTCTATTCTATTCCTGTATTTCTATGCTATTCTATTCCTGTATTTCTATGCTATTCTATTCTATTCTTTATTCTATTCTATTCTCTATTCTCTATTCTCTATTCTCTATTCTCTATTCTCTTTTCTATTCTATTCTATTCTATTCTATTCTATTCTATTCTATTCTATTCTATTCTATTCTATTCTTATTCTATTCTATTCTATTCTTTATTCTATTCTATTCTATTCTTTATTCTATTCTATTCTTTATTCTATTCTATTCTCTATTCTATTCTCTCTTCTCTTCTCTTCTCTTCTCTTCTCTTCTCTTCTCTTCTCTTCTATTCCATTCCATTCCATTCCATTCCATTCTATTCTATTCTATTTTCTATTCTATTCCAGTCATGCTAGCTCAGGAATTCTGGGAGTTGAAGTCCACAAGTCTGAAACTTGCCAAGTTGGAAGACCCTTGCACTGGAGAGAAGCCATCCCACTGGTTAATTGTTCTCGCTTTGTCAGGAAATTTCTCCTTAGTTCTGGGTTGCTTCTCTCCTTGATGAGTTTCCATCCGTTGCTCCTTGTCCTGCCTTCAGGGGCTTTGGGGCAGGGGTCTCCAACCTTGGTCCCTTTAAGGCTTGTGGAGTTCAACTCCCAGAACCTCTCAGCCAGCTCTGCTGAGGTTGGAGACCCCTGCTTTGGAGAATAGGTTGAGCCCTCCTCCTCTTCTTTGGGGCAGCCCCTCAAATACTGGAACACTGCTATCACGCCCCCCCCCGCCTAGTCCGTTTCTTCGTTCGACTACATAAACCCAAATCCTGCACCCATCCTGGCGTTGCTAAGCCCCGTCTGGGTTTCTTCCGTAGACCATCCTGAAGCTGCTGGTCTCAGGGGAGGGGTCTTTCCGGACCGGCGTGATGATTCCCATCCCCCAATACCCGCTCTACTCAGCCACGCTGGCAGAACTCAACGCGCAGCAGATCAACTACTACCTGGATGAGGACAATTGCTGGGCTCTGAACATTGAGGAGCTGCGGAGGGCGCTGGGCCAAGCTCGGAAGCGATGCCAACCACGGGTGCTGTGCGTCATCAACCCAGGCAATCCCACAGGTATGGTCTCACTGCCAGGCAGCTCAAGAAGGTGCCTCTTAAGACAGAGGTGTCCAACCTTGGCCACGTTAAGCCTGGCAGACTTCAACTCCCAGCTTTGCTGCCTGGGGAATTCTGGGAGTTGAAGTCCGCCAGGCTTAACGTGGCCAAGGTTGCAGACCCCCTGTCTTAAGACACCATAAATGAGGTTAAGTCATTCATAACATCCCCCTTTCGGGCACAGGAGCATGTGGATTTCTCTCCTGGAGGTCAGGGGTGGAATTCGAATTTCTTAACAACTGGTTCTGTAGGTGCGGCCTAATTTGTGGGTGTGGCTTGGTCATGTGACTGGGTGAGCATGGCTTGTATGCAAATATTGTAAATGTTGATGTAAATATTGAATTTTTTTTTATTAAAAAAGAGCAACTTTTATCCAAAATCAAGCAAAGCAGGCAGGCAGATTGAGTTGCTCGCAGAATCACAGATTCACTGAGAGATCTATCTATCTGCCATCTGCTACCTGAGTCTGCCACATAAAATTTGCTAGCAAGCAAATTCACAAAATTAACTCACAACACGCCATATATGTAAATTTTGATATATATTTTTAATTAAAAAAAGGAACTCTTACCCCGAAATCAGGCAAAGCAGGCAGGCAGATTGAGTTGCTCACAGAATCACAGATTCATTCAGAGATCTATCTATCTGCCATTGGCTAGCTCAGTCTGTCACAAAAAAATTGTTTGCAAGCAAACTCCTAAAATTTACTAGTAAGCAAACTCACAAAATTAACTCACAACATGCCATATATGAAAATATTGATTTTTTTTTTTATAAAAAAGAGCAATGTTTGCAATTTTTACCCAAAATCAGGCAAAGCAGGCAGATTGAGTTGCTCACAGAATCATTCAGTGATCTATCTATCTGCCATCGGCTAGCTCAGTCTCTCAAATTTGCTTGCTGTGAGTCTGCACTGAATTTGCTTGCAAGCAAACCTTCAGTCCTAAGGGAAGCAGAGCCGAAGATCTAAAGACTAGCTAGAAAGCAAGAAATCCAACCATTTCTTGATTCCTAGCTAATCTAAATCTCCCGGCACAGCAGAACAGATGATGGTCGGAAAAAGGAAAAATAGCAAGTTAGCAGACAAGTTTGCCGGGTAAGGAGTGAGTGGGTAGGGAGGGTTGCCGCGGGCCATGTGGGCGGCGCAGCCTTGTGCTTCTGCGCAGCCTGGATTAATTGCTTTGGGGTGAGTGCTCTGGGGGTGAGATTTCTCTGCGGCCCACCAAAATTTTCTCACGGCCCACCGGTTGGCGACCGCTGCTTCAGAAGACTTAGTCCTCGGCTGATTGACCCTTAAGTTGACCCCTTGGCTGAGACTGGTTCTTTAGGGAGTTGCTTCTCTTCTCTGTCCCAGCTGGCCTGGAGTCGTCCTTGGGGAGGCCCTGCTTCAGAGAGTCTTCCTCCCTCTCCTTCTCTCCGCAGGTCAAGTCCAAAGCCGCAAATGCATCGAAGAGGTCATTCACTTTGCTTGGGAAGAGCGTCTCTTCCTCATGGCCGATGAGGTAAAACCTGGGAAGTCTCTCCTGCCCCCCAAAACAGAATCCTTCCCACCCCCAACTCTTCCCTTTGCCAGGTGGGGCACCTGGGCCAGGAGGAGGAGCATGTCCAGGGTTTCACTGATGCTTCTGGCCCTCTATTCTGCCTCAGCCTCCTTGAGTGGGGTACCCTGTAGATGTTGGGGGCCACAGGGCTCCCCAGATCCAATCAGCATGGTCAGAGATGAGCAGTACTGGGATCCTACCTTAATTCGCTACAGGTTCGGTGGGTGAGCACATGTGTGCGTGTGCCCCTAATGCACCAATCAGCTGAGAGGAGCGAACCTCCCCCCCCTCATGCATTTTTCGGTCTTTTATCCTCTCAGCTGATGGTTGGAGGCTTTTCCCCTCCTCTCAGCTGATCATGGGGGTATTTTTTCCTCAGCTGATCATGGGAGGCTTTTTCTCCTCAGCTGATTGTGGGGGCTTTTTTCCTCAGCTGATCGTGGTTTTTTTTCTTCCTCTCAGCATAATAGTGGGTTTTTTTCCTCAGTTAATTGTGGGCGAGTGCTTTTTTTTTCCTCAGCTGATCGTGGTTGTTTTTTTTTTTTTTCCTCAGCTGATCATGGGAGGCTTTTTTCCTCAGCTGATTGTGGGTTTTTTTTCCTCAGCTGATCATGGGAGGCTTTTTTCCTCAGCTGATTGTGGGTTTTTTTTTCCTCAGCTGATCATGGGAGGCTTTTTTTCCTCAGCTGATTGTGGGTTTTTTTTCCTCAGCTGATCATGGGAGGCTTTTTTTCCTCAGCTGATCATGGTTTTTTTTTTCCTCAGCTGATCATGGGAGGCTTTTTTTTCCTCAGCTGATTGTGGGGTTTTTTTTCCTCAGCTGATCATGGGAGGCTTTTTTTTCCTCAGCTGATCGTGTTTTTTTTTTTTCTTCCTCTCAGTTAATAGTGGGGATTTTTTCCTCAGCTGATCATGGGAGGCTTTTTTTCCTCAGCTGATTGTGGGGTTTTTTTTCCTCAGCTGATCATGGGAGGCTTTTTTTTTTTTTTACTACTGGTTCACCCGAACCAGACCGAACTGGTAGTATTTTACCATTGGCGATGAGGAGAACTGTAATAGAAAACACCTGGAAAAACTCTGGGACTTAAGTGGCTTCACCACTTCGGTTGCCCAGTTGCCTACCAACCACATCTGGATTATTTCCCCACCCCACCCCCAGGTCTATCAGGACAACGTCTATGCAGAGGGCTCCAAGTTCCACTCCTTCAAGAAGGTCCTTTTTGAGATGGGTCCCAAGTACTCGGAAACGGTGGAGCTGGCCTCCTTCCACTCCATTTCAAAGGGCTTCATGGGCGAGTGAGTAGCAAGGGGTCTGGGGAGATTCTCCAGCATCCAGAGCGAAGGGCAGACAAGGAGGAATGGATGGAAACTCAACAAGGAGAGATTCAACCTGGAAATAGGGGAAAAAATTCTGACAATGAGAGGAATCAACCCATAGAACAGAAGTTGCCTTCGGAAGTTGTAGGAGTTCCTCCATCCCTTCTTCATTTTCTTTCCTTCCTTTTCCTTCCTTCCTTCCTTCTCCTTCCTTCCTTTTCTTTCTTTCCTTCCTTCTTCCTTCCTTTTCCTCCCTCCCTTCTCCTTCCTTTTCTTTCCTCCTTTTCCTTCCTTCCTCTTCCTCCCTCCTCCCCCTTCTTCCTTTTCTTTCCTTCCTTTTCCTTCCTTCCTTCTCCTTCCTTCCTTTTCTTTCATTCCTTCCTTCTTCCTTCCTTTTCCTCCCTCCCTTCTCCTTCCTTTTCTTTCCTTCTTTTCCTTCCTTCCTCTTCCTCCCTCCTCCCTCCCTTCTTCCTTTTCTTTCCTTCCTTTTCCTTCCTTCTCCTTCCTTCCTTTTCTTTCCTTCCTTCCTTCTTTTCCTTCCTTCCTCTTCCTCCCTCCTCCCTCCCTTCCTTCTCTTTCCTTTTCTTTCCTTCCTTTTTCTCCCTCCCTTCCTTCCTTCTCTTCCCTTTCTTTCCTTCCTTTTCTTTCCTTCTTTCCTTCTCCTTCCTTCCTTTTCCTTCCTCCCTCCCTCCCTCCCTTCTCCTTCCTTTAGTTTCCTTCCTTTTCTTTCCTTCCTTTTCTTTCTTTCCTTCCTTCCCTTTCCTTCTTTCCTTTTCCTTCCTCCCTCCTTCCCTCCTGTCCTTCTGCTTCCTTTTCTTTCCTTCCTTTTCTTTCCTTTTCTTTCATTCCTTCCTTTTCTTTCCTCCCTCCTCGAGGTCTGCGGAAACTCTCCAGCATCCAGGTCACCAGTGAACCAAAGGGGCTTTCTCCAAAAGGCAACTGGACTTCCTTCAGGTTTTTTCCCCTTTGAATACTTCCTTCTCATCCAGGAAGCTTCTTCAGTTCAGATGTCAGCTTTAACAAAGTTGGAAGGGACCTTGTAGGTCATCTAGTCCAACCCCCCCCCCCAAAAGCAGGAGACCCTACACCACTTCTGACAGATGGCGGTCCAGTTCTAACATCTAAGAAGCTTCTTCAGTTAGAATGGCAATCACGGGGACAACTGCACAACTGGACAAAAAGCAACCGGACATTCTTGTGGGTTTTTTTTTTTTAAAGCAAACATTTTGCTTCTCATCCAAGAAGCTTCTTCAGTTCTAATTGAAGAAATTAAGAATAGAGCTAGAAGGGACCTTGGAGGTCTTCTAGTCCAACCTTCTGCTCAAGCAGGAGACCCTGCCTTGACCATTTTAGACTTCTTGGATGTCAGAACTGAAGAAGCTTCTTGGAGGAGAAGCAAAACCTTTTCAAAGAAAAAACAAACAGGAAGGAAGCTTTGGGGGCAGGAACCTTTGGGTTTCCTTCTTGACTTTGTTGTCCCCTGCTGGCCGGACAGGGAAGTGCAGGACATGCCGCCAAGTCTTTGGTTCCTGCTGGCGGAGGCCATCATCTCCTCTGGACTTATCTTTTTTGGTCACCGTATTAGGAAAAAGATGTTGAGGCTCTAGAAAGAGTGCAAAGAAGATCAACAAAGATGATTAGAGGGACTGGAGGCTAAATCGTACGATGGACGATTGCAGGAACTGGGCCTGGCTGGTGTAGGGAAGAGAAGGACCAGGGGAGACAGGAGAGCAGCCTTCCAGTATTTGAGGGGCTGCCCCAGAGAGGAGGAGGAGGGGGTCAAGCTATTATTTTCCAAAGCCCCCGAAAGCCAGACAAGGAACAATAGTTGTAAGGAGGAATTTCCTGATAGTGAGAGCAATCAACCCATGGAAGAGAAGTTGCCTTCGGAAGTTGTGGAAGCTTCATCACTGGAAGCTTTCAAGAAGAGATTGGACTTGCCACCTGTCAGAAATGGGGAAGGGTCTCCTGCTTGGGTGGAGGGGTTGGGCTAGATGACCTACAAGGTCCCTTCCAACTCTGTTAATCTGTTAGATGGAGATAGATAGATAGATAGATAGATAGATAGATAGATAGATAGATAGATAGATAGATAGATAGATAATGAGATAGATAGATAGATAGATAGATAGATAGATAGATAGATAGATAGATAGATAGATAGATAGATAGATAGATAGATAGATAGATAGATAGATAGATAGATAGATAGATAGAGATAGATAGATAGATAGATAGATGATAGATAGATAGATAGATAGATAGATAGATAGATAGATAGATAGATAGATAGATGATAGATAGATAGATAGATAGATAGATAGATAGATAGATAGATAGATAGATAGATAGAGATAGATAGATATAGATAGATAGATAGATAGATAGATAGATAGATAGATAGATAGATAGATAGATAGAGATAGATAGATAGATAGATAGATAGAGATATAGATAGATGATTGATAGGTAGATAGATTTTTTATTTTTATTTATTTATTTATTTATTTGATTTGATTTGTCAATCGCTTACAAGATAATAGATATAAGTATAAACATGAGTAAGAATTACAGGAAATAGGTACAACTAAATGGGGACAATAGGACAGGGACAGGAGGCACAATGGTGGACTTATGCACGCCCCTTACAGACCTCTTAGGAATGGGGTGAAGTCAATAGTGGTTAGTTTGAGGTTCAAGGAGTGGGGGTTAGAGGATGTCAGGTAGTGCAATCCAGGCATTGACCATGTGAATATGACCTGGTTGATGATCCTCACTCCGTCAAGGACCTTGGAGTTCTCATATCAAATGACCTAAGTGCCAGAGCTCACTGTAACAGCATTGCCAAAAATGGCATTCAGAGTTGTAAATCTAATCTTACGAAGCTTTCCCTCTGGAAATATAGAATTGCTAACTAGGGCATACAAAACTTTTGCCAGACCAGTACTCGAATACAGCTCATCAGTCTGGAATCCGCACTGCATATCAGACATTAATACAGTTGAGCGAGTCCAGAAGTATTTCATGAGAAGAATACTACACTCTTCTGCTCGCAACAGAATACCCTACACCACCAGGCTTGGACAACCTTGAACTATGCCGCCTACGGTTGTGGACTTAAGCGTAGCTCACAAAATTACCTGCTACAATGTCCTACCCGTCAATGACTACTTCAGCTTCAACCACAACAATACAAGAGCACACAACAGATACAAACTCAGTGTAAACCGCTTCAAACTCGGTTGCAGAAAGTACGACTTCAGCCACAGAGCGGTCAATGCCTGGAATGCACTACCAGACTCTGTTGTTACATCCTCTAACCCCGACTCCTTTAATCTCAAACTAACCACTATTGACCTCACCCCATTCCTAAGAGGCCTGTAAGGGGCGTGCATAAGGGCACCATCGTGCCTACCGTCCCTGTCCTATTGTCCCCATTTATTCGTACCTATTTCCTCTATAGAGAAAGAGAGAGAGACATAATAGAGAGATAGAAGTTGTGGGGTTGGACTAGATGACCTGCAAGGTCCCTTGCACCTCTATTAATCCGTATCTGTACCTGGCCAGGTGTGGTTTCCGTGGAGGCTACATGGAAGTGATTAATATGGACCCCTTAGTCCAGCAGCAGCTGACCAAGCTGGTCTCCGTCCGTTTATGCCCACCAGTGACTGGTCAGATTCTCCTGGACGCTGTGGTCAACCGGCCCCGGCCAGGGGACCCCTCCTACCCGCAGTTCAGCCAGGTGAGTTCAGAAGAGGGAGGGGGGCAAATGGGGTGGGGGGGAAAGAGGGGGGGTGCCTCACTCCTTACTGAGCCCAGGGAATCGGTTTCATGAGGATGCTAAAAAATCCAGATCATCTGCTGGATGCCACAAAGGTGGTCCTCAACTTACGACGATTCATTTAACAGCCGTTCAACAGCTCTGGAAAAAAAAGCAACGTGACTCAAGTCCTTGCACTTAAGACCGTCGTAGCATCCGCACAATCACGTGACCAGAATTGACAAACCGGCAAACATTGGACAAGAAAAGCCGTTCGTGATTCGCTCAACGACAACAAAAAAATTGTAAAATTGGGTGCGACTCACTTAACGACCGCCTCACTTAGCCATGGAAATTCTGATCCCAATTGGGGTCGTAACTCGAGGACTGCCTGTATTTTGTCTTGGATGTTGGACTTCCTGAGCCCTAGACCTTTTCAGACCTCTGGACTACCGTGCCCATCATGCCCGTCTAACCCCGTCTGAGGATTGTGGTCGTTGTCATCCTGCAGACCCAGAGGACATGAGAGTAGGGATAGTGGCAGGCCCAGGGAGTCCTTGACTTACGACCGCAATGGAGCCCAACACTTCTGTCGCTAAGCAAGACGGTCGTTAACTGAATTTTGCCCCATTTTACGACCTTTCTTACCACCATTGCTAAGTGAATCACTGCACTTGTTAAACTAGTCACATGATCATTAAGTGAATCTGGCTTCCCCCGTTGGACTTTGCTGGATACAAAAGGGGATCTCTTGACCCCAGGACACCGCAACTGACCTGAGTTGTCATGCCTCTGTTGGAATCTGACTCCGAGGGAGAGGAGGAACAGCTGAGGGAGTGGGAGTGTGGCTCCGATGGTTGCGGAGGAAACTGGGGGAGGGCACAGGCCAAGTGGAGGAAAGGGCCCTGATCCCCTTCATCGGCTGTAGCTGTGAGGACTGTTTAAAAGGGCAAACTGCGCATGGCAAAGTTGCTGGAAGCAAAGCTTGCATTATTCTTGATGGAGCTTATCTGAGTTTTGGCTTCCTCCCAACTGTGGTGGCTGCGTTACCTGGAAGAAGTCTGCAATTCATCATCCTGGCCTGCCATAGTAATTCCTTCAGTGTGGTTTGTGTTGGGTTTTTTATTTCGAATTAGCTTTACTTTGGGTGCGGACGGCATTTACTCCTTCCGTAAACTGTTTTCTTGAAGAGTTTGATATCCTGCTGAGGATCATCGGACATTGGGGCCAGGTTGGAGATTGGTTATTTTTGTGTCACGCCCTGGGTCATCACAGGAGTCCATGCCAGTTGCCAAGCCTCTGGATTTTGATCACGTGACCAGGGAGCAGACGTGACGGTTGTTAAGTGTGGAAAATGGCCCTAAGTCCCTTTTCTGAGTGATGTTGCGATTTCGAACAATCACTAAACGAAGTGTCTGAGTCCAGGAACTCCCTGTAATAATGCACAGCACCAGGTTTGAATTTTTCTTTGAAGTTTGCGTGTTTTTATTCGGGGGCGGCGGGGAAGCCCTCATGAAAAAAACAACCCTGCAGAGCTTCCATGTTGGCTTTGACCCTCCCCACACACACACATCCACACGCACAGGGATGGGCAAAAAAAACCCAAGATGGCCGCTGGGACCGTCCATTGAAGCTTGACCCCTTTTCTGCTTTGTTGGCCATTCCTCCTGCATTGCGGTGCCTGGAGAAAGACAACCCCCCCCATGTCTAACCCCCCCCCCCAACAAGTATTGGATCCCTGCCATTGTGTCGTTCGATGCAAAAGGGAGAAATCAGAACTTCTTGTCCAGAAACGGAGCCAGCAGGAGACGGGGGGCTCGCCTGGAATGGGGGGGGGGGTGTTCTTTCACCCGGAGTGGCTTCTTGGCACGTCCTCCCTGGCACTTCATTGTGTTGATTTAATTTATTTTATTTTTAAGGCCTTGCGAGCTGCCCGGCCCTGATCGGGGGATGGGCAGCCCTAGAAATACGTGACATGCATCTATGAGACACGATGGGAGAGACTATGGGAGGCCTTGCAGGAAGGGAGGGGGGACCCTTCATAGTCTCCAGGCCTGCTTGGAGCCCCCTGACCTGTTTTGGCACCCTAAGGGGATCCCTCGTGCTCTCCGGCTCTCTCAGCCTGGTGATTTTCTTGGAGACGTTTCATGACCCAACTAGGGAACCTCATCAGTGTGTGAGGGATGTGCAGTTTGCAGGGAGGAGGAGGAGGAGGAGGAGGAGGAGGAGGAGGAGGAGGAGGAGGAGGAGGAGGAGGAGGAGGAGGAGGAGAGACTGTGGGGTCCTGGGTGCTCTCCGAGCTTGGGGGTTTTCTTGCAGACGTTTCATGACCCAGCTAGGGAACCTCATCAGTGCTGGCTGGGAAATTCTAGGAGCTGAAGTCCACAAGTGCTAAAGTTGCAAGATTGGACACCCCGATTGAGCTGATCAGCTGGATCCAATTTGTGTGCTGGGCACGGGCATTAAACACCCGTGGGGTGGTTGGGCTAAGAGCGACTGGGCGCCCTCATCTGTCTGCTCACCTGCCTGCAGGAAAAGGCCGCCGTCCTGGGTGCTCTGGCCAGGAAGGCCCGGCTGACCGAGGAGATCTTCAACCGGGCACCCGGGATCCACTGCAACCCGGTGCAAGGGGCCATGTATGCCTTTCCCCGAATTGAGCTGCCTGCTCGAGCCGTCCAAGAGGCTCAGGTAAGGCGGGCACTCTGCGGGTCTGGCGTTTCCAGAGGTTGGGGGGGCAGCAGGCAGGTTTGCACCTGCAGGGGCTGGGGGGCTGTGGGGCACCCCAGGGAGGACGAGCTTGCTTGTGTCAGGGCTCCGACAAATCCACCCCCATTCAAATCCTAAGTCTCTAGCCACATCTCGAAGAGTAAAAAAAAAAGGATTTGTTAGAAGTGGCCATGTCGGCGTTACCTGGGTGCAGCCGACACTAAGACACATCACTCATTTCCCCCTTGACCCTGGTCTTCCCCGCACCCCCTGGATGTATATTCTCCAATGGGACCCATCCATAGCCAAGAGTCATCAAGCATGCTGCTCTCCAGTAATAATCTTGTGTGCCAACAGCTTCGGCTGCCTACCAATTATCTGAAACATTTGAGGAATGCACTGTTTCCCCCATTCCTTTCTGCTGGCAGCTAAAAAGGCCAGAGGAGTATCTTTTTAGTTGACAGCTTGCATAGATGGGAAAGGACACCGGAGAATAAGGCAGGAAGGGAAGGACAGGTGGGCAACACCTGGCCCCATCTTCTGTTCAGGGAGACGAGGAAGTGGGGCAAGGGATGACCAGGGGAAGGTCGAAAAAGTCAAGATGGCTGCTGCCCAGTCCAAGTGTTACAAGGGGAGGGGCCATCAAGGGTGTGGGGTTTTTCCACCCTCTTGACTTGGTGGCCTAGTGATTAGAGTGCAGCCTTGCAGGCCAGCTCTGCCCCTCGCCAGCAGTTTGATCCTGACTAGCTCAAGGTTGACTCAGCCTTCCGTCCTTCTGAGGCCGGTAAAATGAGGACCCAGATTGTTGGGGGCTGTAAAAGCACTGTGAGCGGTATATAAGTCTAAGTGCTGTTGCTAAGTTGGAAGGAAGGAAGGAAGGAAGGAAGGAAGGAAGGAAGGAAGGAAGGAAGGAAGGAAGGAAGGAAGGAAGGAAGAAGAGAGATGAAGAAAAGAAAGGAGAGGAGAGGAGGATGCAGGCAGGGAAGGAGGGAGGGAGGATGGAAGGAATGGAAATGAGAAGGAGGGATGATGGAAGGAAGGAGAAGGAAGGAAGGATAGAGGAAAGAAAGGAGAAGAGAGGAGGATGCAGGCAGGGAAGGAGGGAGGATGGATGGATGGAAGGAAGGAGAAGGAAGGAAGGGCCATAATGGTGCAGTGGTCACAATGCAGTATTGCAGGCAGATTCTGCTGACTGCCAGGAGTTCAATCCTGACCGGCTCCAGGTTGATTCAGCCTTCTGTCCTTCCGAGGTGGGCAAAATGGGGACCCTGATGGTTGGGGGCAAATATGCAAATAATGCTGGCCCTATAAGGGCAAAAAGGGAAACTGTCCAGCTTTTCGCTAGAGCGGTTTGGATTCCCCTGCAGAGGTTTTGGGTCCCCAAGGGTCCTCCGTGCTGAGCCCCCAGCAACCCGAGTTTCCCTGAGTTCAGGAGCCCAGTGAAAGCCAGGCTGACCCCCACTTCCTCCCCCTCCCCCGGATCTCCTGCAGGCCCAGGGCCAGGCGCCGGACATGTTCTTCTGCCTCCGACTGCTGGAGGAGACGGGCATCTGTGTGGTGCCCGGCAGCGGCTTTGGCCAGCGAGAAGGCACCTTCCACTTCCGGTAGCGATCGCCTGCCCTGCCTTGAGTCGCCAGGGCGTGGCTCACTTCAAAGGGTCACTGAGTGAGTGGTTATAAGTCAAGGACTACTTGTAACCTCCCTACCTCCCTTCCTTCCTTCCTTTCTTTCCTCCCTCCCTCCCTCCCTCTCTTTTCTTTCCTTCCTTTTCTTTCCTTCCTTTTTCTTTCTGTCCTTTTCTTTCCTTTCTTCTCCCTTCCTTCCTTCCTTCCTTCCTTCCTTCCTTCCTTTCTTCATTTCTTTCTTGTTTCTTCATTTCTTTCTTTCTTCATTTCTTCCTTCCTTCCTTCCTTCCTTCCTTCCTTCCTTCCTTTCTTCCTTTCTTCCTTTCTTTCTTCATTTCTTCATTTCTTTCTTTCTTTCTTTCTTTCTTTGTTCATTTCTTTCTTTCTTTCTTCCTTCCTTCCTTCCTTTCTTCATTTCTTTCTTGTTTCTTCATTTCTTTCTTTCTTCATTTCTTTGTTTCTTCATTTCTTCCTTCCTTCCTTCCTTCCTTCCTTTCTTCCTTCCTTCCTTCCTTCCTTCCTTCCTTTCTTTCTTTCTTTCTTTCTTTCTTCATTTCTTTCTTCCTTCCTTCCTTCCTTCCTTCCTTCCTTCCTTCCTTCCTTTCTTTCTTTGTTTCTTCATTTCTTTCTTTCTTTCTTTCTTCATTTCTTTCTTTCTTCCTTCCTTCCTTCCTTCCTTCCTTCCTTTCTTCATTTCTTTCTTGTTTCTTCATTTCTTTCTTTCTTCATTTCTTCCTTCCTTCCTTCCTTTCTTTCTTCATTTCTTTCTTTCTTCCTTTCTTTCTTTCTTTCTTCCTTCCTTCCTTCCTTCCTTCCTTCCTTCCTTCCTTCCTTCCTTCATTTCTTTCTTTCTTTGTTTCTTCATTTCTTTCTTTCTTTCTTTCTTTCTTTCTTTCTTTCTTTCTTTCTTTCTTTCTTTCTTTCTTTCTTTCTTTCTTTCTTCCTTCCTTCCTTCCTTCTTCATTTCTTTCTTGTTTCTTCATTTCTTTCTTTCTTCATTTCTTCCTTCCTTCCTTCCTTTCTTTCTTCATTTCTTTCTTTCTTCCTTTCTTTCTTTCTTCCTTCCTTCCTTCCTTCCTTCCTTCCTTCCTTTCTTTCTTTCTTTCTTTCTTTCTTCATTTCTTTCTTTCTTTGTTTCTTCATTTCTTTCTTTCTTTCTTTCTTTCTTTCTTTCTTTCTTTCTTTCTTTCTTTCTTTCTTTCTTCATTTCTTTCTTTCTTTCTTTCTTCCTTCCTTCCTTCCTTTCTTCATTTCTTTCTTGTTTTTTCATTTCTTTCTTCCTTCCTTCCTTCCTTCCTTCCTTCCTTCCTTTCTTTCTTTCTTTCTTTCTTCATTTCTTTCTTTCTTTGTTTCTTCATTTCTTTCTTTCTTTCTTCCTTCCTTCCTTCCTTCCTTCCTTCCTTCCTTCCTTCCTTCCTTTTTCTTTCTTCCTTCCTTTTTTTTTTCTTTCTTTCTTTCTTTCTTTCTTTCTTTCTTTCTTTCTTTCTTTCTTTCTTTCTTTCTTTCTTTCTTTCTTTCTTTCTTTCTTTCTTTCTTTCTTTCTTTCTTTCTTTCTTTCTTTCTTTCTTTCTTTCTTCCTTCCTTTCTTTCTCACACTCTCTTCTTCGCTCTCTCCATCCCAGAATGACCATCTTGCCTCCCGAGGAGAAGCTGGACGTTCTCCTCCAGAAGCTGAGCCAGTTCCACGCAAAGTTCACCCGGGAATATTCCCAGCTGTAGCGGGTCCAGGAAGGCCAGCCGTAGAGGAGCCGGGGTACTGGGTGGGCCGAGGGGGGTGGGGGTGTCGCCCTCTGGGCCTCATCCCACCTTCGGGGTTCATAAGCGCCCCAGCAGCCCCATCCTTGTCCCTCCTCCACGGACGGAAGGGGGAGGCTCGGTGCACAGGTGGGCGCCTGAGAAGATCACCAGCCCTGCCTGACCTCGAATTCCAGGACCTTCCAGGATCTACAGATGGACGCCTCCTGCAAGCAAGACCCGGGCAGCTCTGGGCACCAGCGCCCTCCGGCGATTTGGGGCCATCCAGCCAAGAGGCTCAACCAGGCCTGCCTTCTAACGTGGCCCCCTGGTGCGGATGTGCCTTTGTGCCCGGGGTTCCCCAGGGGCGCCCTCTGCCCCATTCACGGACCCGGCTAGGGGGGTCTCACGGGCTCAGGGGACCTGGCCATCCATGGGGCCTGCAGACACACCATCCGGAGTGGCTGCCCAGCTGAGGTAGCCGCGAAGCCTTCCGAGATGACCGTTGTGCCTTGGGGGGAAGGGAGGGCCAGGGCTCCCTCCCTCACATTCCGGGGAGTGTGCAAGGGGGCTGCGGAGGATCAATAAAACCGACCTGATCAAGAGTTGAAACCCGTCTCTCCGGATTAACCAGTGGGGAACAGCTGAACTGTTAATCTGAACTGAATCGAATTGGGGGGATCTAGTCAGGGGGAAAGAAGGACGAGGGGGGGGACAGGACAGCGGCCTTCCAGGATCTGAAGGGTGGACACCAGAGGGAGGTGGGGCAATCTATTCCCCAAAGCCCCTGAAGGAGGCAGGAGAAGCAGCAACGGGTGGAAACTCATCAAGGGGAGAAGCAACTTAGAATTAAGGAGACACTTCCTGACAGTCAGAACAATTAACCAGTGGAACTGCCTGCCACCAGAAGTTATAAGTGCTCCATCACTGGAGGTTTTTAAGAAGAAACTGAAGAACCAGAATAAAGAATAGAATAGAATAGAATAGAATAGAATAGAATAGAATAGAATAGAATAGAATAGAATAGAATAGAATAGAATAGAATAGAACAGAATAGAATAGAATAGAAGAAGAGGAATGGAATGGAATGGAATAGAATAGAATTGGAATATAGAAGAGAAGAGAATAAAATAGAATAGAACATTAGGATAGAATGGAATGGAATAGAATAGAATAGAATAGAATAGAATAGAATAGAATAGAATAGAATAGAATAGAATAGAATAGAATAGAATAAGGAAAGAATAGAATAGAATGAAGAAGAGGAATGGAATGGAATGGAATGGAATAGAATTGGAATATAGAAGAGAAGAGAATAAAATAGAATAGAACATTAGGATAGAATGGAATGGAATAGAATAGAATAGAATAGAATAGAATAGAATAAGGAATAGAATAGAATAGGAATATAGAATAGAATAGAATAAAATAGAATAGAACATTAGAATAGAATAGAATAGAATAGAATAGAATAGAATAGAATAGAATAGAATGAAGAAGAGGAATGGAATGGAATAGAATAGAATAGAATTGGAATATAGAATAGAATAGAAATTGGAATATAGAATAGAATAGAATAGAAATTGGAATATAGAATAGAATAGAATGGAATGGAATAGAAATTGGAATATAGAATAGAATAGAATAGAATTGGAATATAGAATAGAATAGAATAGAATAGAATAGAATAGAATAGAATAGAATAGAATAGAGAAGAGGAATGGAATGGAATAGAATAGAATGGAATAGAATAGAATAGAATTGGAATATAGAATAGAATAGAATAGAATAGAATAGAGAGAGGAATGGAATGGAATAGAATAGAATGGAATAGAATAGAATAGAATTGGAATATAGAAAAGAATAGAATAGAAATTGGAATGTAGAATAGAATAGAATAAAATAGAATAGAAATTGGAATATAGAATAGCATAAAATAGAATAGAACATTAGAATAGAATAGAATAGAATTAGAATAGAATAGAATAGAATAGAATAGAAAATAGAATAGAATAGAATAGAATAGAATAGAATAGAATAGAATTCTTTATTGGCCAAGAGTGATTGGACACACAAGGAATTTGTCTGGTGCATCTGCTCTCAGTGTACATAAAGAAAAAAATACATTCATCAAGAATGATAAGATACAACACTTAGTGATAGTCATAGCATACTAAATAAGCAATCAAATCATACTAGGAGACTAAATAAAACAACATAAATTGTAAAGATACAAGCAACAGGGTTATAGTCACAACTGGGAGGGGATGGGAGATAAGGAGTGATGAAAATATTAATAGTGACAGTAGTGCAGACTTTGTAAATTGTTGGACAGTGTTGAGGGAATTATTTGTTTAGCAGAGTGATGGCATTGGGGGGAAACTGCCCTTGTGTCTGGTTGTTCTGGTGTGCAGGGCTCTATAGCGTCGTTTTGAGGGTAGGAGTTGAAACAGTTTGTGTCCTTGGTGTGAGGGGACCGTAGCTATTTTCTCATTATTCTGTTTTGCGCAGGCTGAGCCACTCCCAAACCAGGAGGGGGAGTTAAAGGCTGCAGAGAAGCTGCTCCAGTACAGCAAACCTGGTTGGGGGAAGTTATCCCAGGGAGCATTGGAAGAGGAGGGAGGGAAGGCCCACCGTTCATTGTTTGGAACCCCTGCAAAATGTTTCTCCTCGGGGCGGGTCCCTCCGCCCCCTGCCCTGGCCAGAGACAATGCTCTCTTTGAAAGGGCACCAGAGGCCGTGAAGTTCTCTCCGCTCTTGGTCGCCTCTGGGCAAGATACAATCAGCTCTCTGGGCACCTTGCCCGCTGGGCGCTCCTTCCAGAGAGCGGAGCCACAGGGCTGCACCGGCTGAGAGGAGCCCATCCGGATCGCATCATTGCAGCGGAGCCTGGCGCTGTGGCGTCTTCCAGAGGTTCTTGGGCTGCAGCTCCCCTCGATGGCCGGGCTGGGTGAGATGGGAGTTATAGCTCAGCCATCTGGTAGGGGTCAGTTTAGAGGAGAAACCCCCCACCCCAATGAGAGTCCTGCTCCTCCTGCTCCTCCTCCTCCTAGTCCTTCTTCTCTTCCTCTTGATCTTGCACATTTTGTTCTAATTCTTCTTGTTCTTGTTTTCTTGTTATTGTTCTTCCTCCTCTTCCTCTTCCTCTTCCTCCTCCTCCTCCTCCTCCTCCTCCTCCTCCTCCTCCTCCTCCTCCTCCTCCTCCTCCTCCTCCTCTTCTTCTTCTTCTTCTTCTTCTTCTTCTTCTTCTTCTTCTTCTTCTTCTTCTTCTTCTTCTTCTTCTTCTTCTTCTTCTTCTTCTTCCTCCTCCTCCTCCTCCTCCTCCCCTCCTCCTCCTCCTTCCTCCTTTTCTTTCTTCTTCCTCTTTTTGTTCCTTCTCCTTCTTCTTCTCCCCTTCTTCCTTTTCCCCCTCTTCTCCCCTCCTCCTTCCCTTTTACAACTTCAGGTGAGTGAGATACAAATTTCCTGACAGTGAGAACAATCAGTGGGACGGCTCAGTTTGATAAATGGGCACCTTAATCTACAGGCAACGAATGGTAAATAGTAATGAACAGAATAACAGTGTCAAAAGGGTCCTTAGAGGTCTTCTAGTCATGTACCTGGCTGAGAAACGAGCCCCTTAATTGGGGTCACAGTATAGCTGGTCCTCCACTTACAACCACATTTGAGCCCAAAATTTACATTGCTAAGCAAGACAGCTAGGAGAGTTTTGCCCCATTCTACGACCATTCTTGCCACAGTCGTAAAGTGAATCACCACAGTTGTAACTGGTCATGTGGTTGTTAAGTGAATCTGGCTCCTCATTGACTTTGCTTGTCAGGAGGTCACAAAAGGGGATCCAGGACATTGCAACCGTCATAAGTATGAGTCAGTTGCCAAGCGGCTGAATTTTGATCACGTGACTTCTGGGATGCTGCAATGGATGTAAGTGTGAAAAACAGCCATAAGTCCCCTTTTTCGGTGCCGTTGTGGCTTCTAATGGTCATTCAATGAACGGTTGAGGACTACCTGTCCCCTGCTGGCTCTGGTCATGGTGAGAGGAGAAGCACAGGGTCCAGCGACTGAGCAGGACATCCCCTGACCATAGGGCTTGAAGTCACCTGAGGGGGCTTTCGGTCAAGAGTTTTTGTAGCACATCTGACCAGCACACAAGGGAAATAATCCTGCAGGATTCATCCACATGAGAAAAACTTCTTTATATACAATCCCACACAGCAGAAGTCAGCATACAAATTCAGGAACACAGAAGCCATATTCTCAGAGGCCAGTCACTACAGAGGCCCAGAGGCCTAGATTTACAGAGGCCGCCAAATGACAGAGGACCAACCAACTCTTATATACCCTTCAGCAAGCCAAAGCCACGCCCAGACTCCAAACGGTCTCTTATGGCCCCATACAAAACAAATATTTTGTTTCAGTAATCAACCTGTTGACCTGTTGCCATGTCTAATACAGCCAGTCCCCATTGGCTGACCTGTTGCCATGTCTAACCCAGACAGTCCCCATTGGCTGACCTGTTGCCATGTCTAATCCAAACAATCCCCATTGGCTGACCTATTGCCATGTCTTATCCAAACAATCCCCATTGGCTGACCTCTTGCCATGTCTATTCCAGACAGTCCCCATTGGCTGACCTGCTGCCATGTCTATTCCAGCCAGTCCCCATTGGCTGACCTGTTGCCATGTCTCATCCAGACAGTCCCATTGGCTGACCTGTTGCCATGTCTAATCCAAACAATCCCCATTGACTGACCTGTTGCCATGTCTCATCCAGACAGTCCCATTGGCTGACCTGTTGCCATTCTAATCCAAACAGTCCCCATTGGCTGACCTGTTGCCATGTCTATTCCAGCCAGTCCCCATTGCCTGACCTGTTGCCATTTCTAATCCAAACAGTCCCCATTGCCTGACCTGTTGCCATGTCTCATCCAGCCAGTCCCCATTGGCTGGTCTGTTGCCATGTCTAATCCAGCCAGTCCCCATTGGCTGACCTGTTGCCATGTCTCATCCAGACAGTCCCATTGGCTGACCTGTTGCCATGTCTCATCCAGCCAGTCCCCATTGGCTGGTCTGTTGCCATGTCTAATCCAGCCAGTCCCCATTGACTGACCTGTTGCCATGTCTCATCCAGCCAGTCCCCATTGACTGACCTGTTGCCATGTCTCATCCAGCCAGTCCCCATTGGCTGGTCTGTTGCCATGTCTAATCCAGCCAGTCCCCATTGGCTGGCCTGTTGCCATGTCTATTCCAGCCAGTCCCCATTGGCTGACCTGTTGCCATGTCTAATCCAGCCAGTCCCCATTGGCTGACCTGTTGTCATGTCTCATCCAGCCAGTCCCCATTGGCTGACCTGTTGCCATGTCTATTCCAGCCAGTCCCCATTGGCTGACCTGTTGCCATGTCTAATCCAGCCAGTCCCCATTGGCTGACCTGTTGTCATGTCTCATCCAGCCAGTCCCCATTGGCTGACCTGTTGCCATGTCTAATCCAGCCAGTCCCCATTGGCTGACCTGTTGCCATGTCTAATCCAGCCAGTCCTCATTGGCTGACCTGTTGCCATGTCTAATCCAGCCAGTCCCCATTGACTGACCTGTTGCCATGTCTCATCCAGACAGTCCCATTGGCTGACCTGTTGCCATGTCTCATCCAGACAGTCCCCATTGGCTGACCTGTTGCCATGTCTCATCCAGACAGTCCCATTGGCTGACCTGTTGCCATGTCTAATCCAAACAGTCCCCATTGGCTGACCTGTTGCCATGTCTATTCCAGCCAGTCCCCATTGCCTGACCTGCTGCCATGTCTATTCCAGCCAGTCCCCATTGAGTGACCTGTTGCCATGTCTATTCCAGCCAGTCCCCATTGAGTGACCTGTTGCCATGTCTAATCCAGCCAGTCCCCATTGGCTGACCTGCTGCCATGTCTATTCCAGCCAGTCCCCATTGAGTGACCTGTTTCCATGTCTATTCCAGCCAGTCCCCATTGACTGACCTGTTGCCATGTCTATTCCAGCCAGTCCCCATTGGCTGACCTGCTGCCATGTCTATTCCAGCCAGTCCCCATTGGCTGACCTGTTGCCGTGTCTATTCCAGCCAGTCCCCATTGCCTGACCTGCTGCCATGTCTATTCCAGCCAGTCCCCATTGGCTGACCTGTTGCCATGTCTAATCCAGCCAGTCCCCATTGACTGACCTGTTGCCATGTCTATTCCAGCCAGTCCCCATTGGCTGACCTGCTGCCATGTCTAATCCAGCCAGTCCCCATTGACTGACCTGTTGCCATGTCTAATCCAGACAGTCCCCATTGACTGACCTGTTGCCATGTCTATTCCAGCCAGTCCCCATTGGCTGACCTGCTGCCATGTCTAATCCAGCCAGTCCCCATTGACTGACCTGTTGCCATGTCTATTCCAGCCAGTCCCCATTGACTGACCTGTTGCCATGTCTAATCCAGCCAGTCCCCATTGGCTGACCTGTTGCCATGTCTATTCCAGCCAGTCCCCATTGACTGACCTGTTGCCATGTCTATTCCAGCCAGTCCCCATTGACTGACCTGTTGCCATGTCTAATCGAGTTCTTGAACCACACACACTGACACTTTCTGCTGCCCCCAATGGAGTCCTCCATGGCTGGGACTCTCGTAGGATGGAGGAGCCAGCAGAGATCTCTTGGCCATGGCGGAGACCCTGGTCCTGAGCCTTGGTCTCCTCCCAAGGGGACCTCCTGCATCGTTGACCAGGAGACGGGCCAAAGATCCCTCGGAGCATTTCTCCCGATGTGGAAGCCAGCCAAGCCCCAGCTGGGACCCAGAAGTCTGGGGCAAACCGCCCTCTGGACCCTGTCCAGCACCCCACGTGCTGCTCTCCCTTTCCTGACCCGCCTCGGCTGCTTTGGGCAGTTTTCTCTGCCCTCTTCACCCAGAGGATGGCTGGGCTCTGGAGCTGCCTGCTGGCTGTGGGTCTCCTGGAAGGGCTGAGGGGGGCCCTGAGCTGTGTGCCTCCTCCAGGGGGTAAGAAGCGGGAAAGGGGGGTGTTTGTGGGGAGGTTTGGCACAAATGCTGGGAGGGAGCTGGCTTGGGGCAGGGGAGGACATCTATAACTCTTCTTTTGGGAGCTCCAGAAGGACCTCGGAGGGTCTAGTCTAATGGAAAGAAGGACTAGGGGGGACGTGAGAGCAGCCTTACAATATTAGAAGGGCTGCCCCAAAGAAGAGGGGGAAGGCAATCGATTCTCCAAAGCCCCTGAAGGCAGGAGAAGAAGCAACGGATGGAAACTAATCAAGGAGAGAAGCAACCAGGAATTAAGGAGAAACTTCCTAGCACTGAGGACAACTAACCAGGGGAACAGCTTGCCACCAGAAGTTGTGGTTGCTCCAACACTGGAGGTTTTCAAGGATGACCGCCCCCCCCCCCAGCCTCCTGCCCTCCATCTATGCTGGACTAATATTGTGCACCATCCCCACCTGGGGACAGATGCCTCCACAGCCATGCCCACCTCCATCTACACCGTAGGATGGCAGAGGCCATCGGGGCATTGCAGCCTGACCTTAAAAGAGGCTGGCTGTGCTTGGGAGCTGCTTCCCCAGAGTAGCTCCCTGGGCTCTTCCAGGGTCTATCCCTGCCAGTCCACTGCCAAGCGGCCTCCCCTTTGGGTCTTGGGAATGCGGGCTCCTCACTTGAGGATGCTGGATGCCTCCTCCTCCTCTTGCGTTGACTTAATCCTCCTCCTCCTCCTCCTCCAGAACCTCTCTAGGAAGCTCTTTCTCTGCTGCAGTGCCTTTCCTGGGGTCTTGCTTTTATCTCCTCTGCAGCCCCCTCCCCAGAACATTTCACCTAAGAGCACGGAGGAAGAGGTAGGAGCCACCCAAGAGGTAGAGGGGAGGTCTTCTTTGCCATGGGGTCCCAATAAATGCTGGGGCATGATGAAAGGGGGTTTCTGGCTGTTCACCACCACCACCTCCTCCTCCTCCTCCTCCTCCTCTTCCTCCTCTCTGCAAGCACCACACCCTCTAGCACTGAAGATGCTACCTAGTTGGGTCATGAAACGCCTGCAAAAAACAACCAAGCTCAGAGAGCACCAAACCCCATACCCCTCCCGCTTCTCCTTCTCTTCCCCCCTCCTCCTCTTCCTCCGTCTTCCCCTCCCCTCCCCTCCAGCTCCACTCCCTTCTAGCACTAATGATGTTACCTAGTTGGGTAATGAAATGTCTGCAAGAAAACAACCAAGCTCAGAGAGCACCAAGGACCCCTCAGTCCACCTCCTCCTTCCCCCTCCTGTTCCCCCTCCTTCACTCTCAGTCTAAGAAATTGATGGACAGCCAAGAGGTCAACCAACCCATGGCTCCTTTTGCCCCTCAGCCAGGAACTGGGCCAGAGGCCAGCCTGCCACTCAGTCCTCCACATACCCGCAGTGGGGCACCGTCTACAGCCGAGCAGAGAGCGCCATCGATGGCGACCGCGATGGGGACTGGCGCCATGGCTCCTGCAGCCACACCCTGGCAGAGGAAGAGCCCTGGTGGAGCCTGGATCTGGGCGCCTCCTACGCCATCTCGGCTGTGGTGGTGAAGAATCGCCAGGAGTGCTGCTCAGGGCGGCTTCAGGGGGCCCAGATCCACGTGGGAGACTGTGGGGCCCACCACGGCAAGTGCAACCCAATGTAAGGAGTGTCCGGATTCTGAGTGAGACACCCATATCAAACAAAATTCCAAGGCAGGTAGATTCCAGGGGGCCCATCAACCTCCATGTGAGGAGCGTTGTTCTTGCCTCCCCCATCGAGGTGACTGGGTGATCTCTCACTGGCGCCTGGAATGCAGCCTGGCAGCCGATGTCTTCCTCTGCGCGGTAGAGCTCCTGGGTGACTGGCCATTCAGGGCGGACTTTGGGTTGGGCACCCACTTGGTGCATGACCTCTGCCACCATATCCACCACCTGCTGAGCCTCCGAGGAGGCCTGTAGACCCCTTTCTAGGGCTCCTCCCCAAGCTCTCCTCCATCTTCCCTGAGTCCTCCTGCTGCCCGAGTAGACTGGGTAAGCATCTGGGGCTCAGGAGCCCAAATAGCGGCTCTGGTTGGAGCTTGAGATTTAGGGGAGTGGGTTTAATATCAGGGTTCCAAGGAATAGATCCATTGCAAGCAAGAACTCTGAGGCAGGTAGATGCCTCAAAGAATAGCTTTATTAGATATACCCAGGGGTGGGCTTCAAAATTTTTAGCAACGGGTTCTCTGTCCGGTTGCTGGGTGGGTGTGACCATGGTGGGCATGGCCTAGTCGGCCTCCTGCACCATGGCAGGGGGGGCGTTTTCACCCTCCCCAGACTCCTGAGGCTTCCCTTGAGCCTCCAAGAGGGCGAAAACAGGCTCCCTGGCTCCAGAGTCTCTCTGGAAGCTGGTAACGGGCCCATTTCTTGCTCTTCCTGAGCCTCCACACTTGCCTTGCACTTACCTGCATCCAAAATGGGCCACATGGGAGTGGGGTGGGCGGGGCAGGGCCAGCCAGGGTTTGCCAGTTCGCCAAACTGGCCATTAAAATTAATAACCGGTTTAGCTGAACCGGTGTGAACCGGTAGCAGCCCCACCCGTGGATATACCATATTGGCACAGTACTGGTGAAAACCGACTCTGAAGGTCCCCATGGTTTTCACCTAATTAAAAGTTTTTCCTTCAACCCCAAGCAATCAGTCACATGGCCCAATCAAGGCTCTGTCAGATGGTCTGGTGACATCCCTCTTCCTTCCTCCAACCAGGTGTGAGAACGTCCTTGGTTCCCAAGAGAAAGTATTTTGTTTTGACCGCACAACCCCAGCGATCTCTATCCCTCCCCCACATCCCTCAGCTCCAGAGTGGCAGCACTGAAGCTCCAAGATGGCTTCCACCAGGCCAGCTTCAGGGTTGACCAGGAGCCTCCCCACCCAAGGCAAGGGGGCCGGGAGGCAGCTGCTTTCTCTGCAACGGGGCCCAGAGGGTGCCCCAAAAGTGAACTGGCAGCCACCCCTGCGTGGATAACATGCCAGCTGTTTTCTGCATGTGTTGCATGTGGGGTGTGTGTGTGTCTTTAACAACAAGTCAGTTGATTTTCTACCTTTGCAGCTGTGGGTCCATCTCGAATGGCAGCGCCGGCTCTCTCAGCATCATCTGTTGTAACGGACGGCGAGGACGTTACGTGACGGTGGTCATCCCTGGCCAAGCAGAGTACTTGACCCTCTGTGAGCTGGAGGTCTATGGCTCCAGAGTGGGGGAGGGGTGCTAGAGGCCATCGAGGGAGGGGGGACTACGAACCGGACTGGAATGGCTCCCTAATAAAACTCCCGGTTCAAGGAACGCTTTCTTGTTTCCTTCCTCCGTCGGCAGGCCAGGTTTGAGAAGCCAGCTTTCTTGGCCTGTGGTACCTGCAGCGATCGTTACCTCAACCAGGATGAAGGCTTCTTGGGGCTGAAGGAGGGAGGGAGGGAGGGAGGTGCAATGTCCCACCTCGGATGCACCCATCAGGTTGGCCTTTGAGGAAGGGCAGAGAAGACAGAGGCACGAGGGAGTCAGGCAATGCTGCTTTATTTTTGTACTGGGGGTCATCAGAGAATCTCAAAGGCAGTCAGAGTTTCTATTTCATCTTATACCCAGCAAAGTCAAATTAGTTTTGAGTTTCTTTCTCACACTTTCCTCATTCTCAGGGTCACGTTGCCCTTTCTTTTCTTTCCTTCCTTCTTTCCCTCTCCCTCCTCTGCTCCTCCTCCTCCTCTTCTTCTTCCTTCTTTCCTTCCTTCCTTCCTTCCTTCCTCCCTCCTCCTTCCTCCTTCCTTTCTGCCTCTCTCCCCTTCCTTCCTCCTTCCTCCTCCTCCTCCTCCTCTCCTTGATGAGTTTCCACCCCATTGCTTCTTGTCCTGCTCTCAGGAGCTTTGGAGAACAGCTTGACCCCCTTTTCCTCTCTGGGGCAGCCCCTCAAATATTGGAAGGCTGCTCTCCTGTCTCCCCTGGTCCTTCTCTTTACTAGACTAGCCAAGCCCAGTTCCTGCAACCGTCCATCGTAGGTTTTAGTCCCCTCATCATCCTGGTTGCTCTTCTCTGCACTCTTTCCAGAGTATCAACATCTTTTTTACATCGTGGCGACCAATGCTGGATGCAAAAATTCCAAGGGTGGCCTTAGCATGACCTTCACATGATCTTGATGGTGTCCCTCTGTTGATACAACCTAGGATTGCATTGGCTTTCTTGGCGGCTGCAGCACACAGCTGGCTCATGTCTGCCTTTCTGGTCAATAGTGTGGGGTCCCCTGGCTTTGAAACCAAGTCCTCTTTGGGACTGCTACTTTTTGGGGAACAGGCTGCTCAACATTCCAAGCACACAGACCAACAGGGAGATTTTATTACCAGGCCAGCCTTGTTATGTCTAACACAGGACTGGTGTGCAAGGGCCATCTATCTATATCTATCTATCTATCTATCTATCTATCTATCTATCTATCTATCTATCTATCTATCTATCTATCTATCTATCTATCTATCTATTATCTATCTATCTATCTATCTATCTATCTATCTATCTATCTATCTATCTATCTATCTATCTATATCTAATGTCTCTCTCTCTCTGTGTGTGTGTGTGTGTGTGTATTTATATATATATATGGTATTCAGCTTTGTTTGGGTATTTTCCCACGTCATTATAGTTGTGCTTTTAAACTTGTAGCAACGTTTCAGCAGAATCTCATCTGCCATCATCAGGCCATCATCAGGCATCATCAGGCTTCTGTATTGTGTTCGTCCAGATGAACACAATACAGAAGCCTGATGATGGCAGATGAGATTCTGCCGAAACGTTGCTACAACTTTAAAAGCACAACTATAATGACGTGGGAAAATACCCGAACAAAGCTGAATACCATACATGTAAGTACCCGTGAAAACTTATATATATGTGTATGTATGTATGTATGTATGTATGTATGTATGTTATGTCTCACCTTTCTAAGGCAGATGAGAAGTCCAAACTCCGACCAAATACAGGCAGGCCAGAAGATTCAGTATTTACAGAGTTAATTCCTTTAAGCAGGCAATGTTCTTGGCAGTATCACACACGCTGCCTGCCAAGTCCAACAAGATAACCAGAAACATTAATCGCGAAAGCTTTCAAGAAACAAGATGCACCGAAGCTCGACAGAAAATTCACACTTTGTCCCGTACAGAGTTCCCAGAGAAAACACACCCACTTTTATCCCCTGTGGGGTGTGTCTCCATGGCTCAGCTCAGTCTCTGATTCGTCCACACCTCCTGCATTGCAGCTCACACTTTTTCCTGCGACGCTGCCTCGGATCAAGCCAGCATTCATCTACTTGATTCTCTGTCAGAGGCTGCTCCGATATGCCCTCCCTCTCCTGATTAGCCTCAGGCTGTCCCTCTCGGTTATCTGCCGAAACCTGAGGCATAATCAGGGAGGAAGGCATTGCCAAAGAGGAAGGTCCTGGGGAGGAAGGCATTCCCAATTCCTCATCATCCTCATCTTCCGAGTCCTCTTCCTCTAACAACGCAGGCTCATGCATCGGAACCACAACACACACACACACACACACACACACACACACACACACACACACACACATATATATATATATATATATATATATATATATATATATATATATATATATATATATAATGACAGTGTGTGGGGGGGAGGAGGAGGGAATACGATGAGAACGGGGGAGGGTGAGATCCGCTGAAGAGATCCAAGCTCTCCCGTCTTCCACAGCACATCCAACCAGCTCTGAAGTTGTGGTTCAAGATGGCTGCTCAGTCGTGGCCTCTTAATGTGCGGCATTTGTGTCCTGGGCTTTATTGGCTCCTTTGCCCTTCATTTCTAGGTGGGGTGTGGGCCAGGCGTTGCTGCCAGTTGTGACTTAATAGACATTTTGTTTGGAGTGGCTGCTGACTTACTGGGGGCAAGTGTTATGTCTGTCCAGTGTAACACACAATACTGGAAAAGCCGGACTGGGCCTCTGTTAACCCCACATAGGTGGTCAACGATACGAGAGTACGCAACAGATACAAACTCAATGTAAACCGCTTCAAACTCGATTGCAGGAAGTACGACTTCAGCCACAGAGTGGTCACTGCCTGGAATGCACTACCTGACTCTGTTGTTACATCCTCTAACCCCCACTCCTTTAATCTCAAACTAACCACTATTGACCTCATCCCATTCCTAAGAGGCCTGTAAGGGGCGTGCATAAGTGCACCATGGTGCCTCCTGTCCCTGTCCTATTGCTTCTTTTATTTTTGTTATATGTATCCATTTCATATATTGATAACTATGTGTTATGTCTCACCTGTGCCAATGAAGTGAGAAGTCCAAGTTTCCAAAGGAATATACACAAGCAGACAAGACCAGTAATGACAGGGTTAAATTCCTTTGGCCAGGCAAGTCCTTGGCAGTCTCACGCAAGCTGTCTGCCAAGTCCGATAATAAAGAAAGAACATAAATCACAGGCTATCGCCACACACACAGAATCCATCGGAGCTGCTCTCACAAATTAACACGTTGTCCTGAACAAGAATCCAGAACTAACACACCCACTTTTATTCTCTGTGGGGCGTGTCAGTCCCTCCTCTCAGTCTCTAATTCGGCCTTTCCTGTTACGTTGCAACTTACACTTTTGTCTGCGCCGTTGCCTCGCATCAAGCCAGCATTCCTCAGCTTGATCCTCAGTCAGAGGCTCTGATACGCCCTCCTGGTTATCTGCCGACACCTGAGGCACAATCAGGGAGGAAGGTCTTGCCGGGGAGGAAAGTCCTGGGGAGGAAGGCAATTCCAAATCCTCTAACAAAGCAGGCTCAAACCTCAGAGCCAAGTCCACCTCTTCCTCATTTACCAAGTCCTCGACCTCTGACAAAGCAGGCTTAAACCTCTGAGCCACAACAACTATGTATATACTTATACCTATTATCTTGTAAGCAATTGACATAAATGAATGAATGAATGAATGAATGAATGAATGAATAAATGAATAAATAAATAAATAAATAAATAAATAAATAAATAAATAAATAAAATAAATAATCTCCTGATTTGGCTTATAGTCCTACAATCGCTAGTTGTCTTCATTCTGCCCCAGATGCTCCAGATGTTCTCAGATCTTGAGGAGCACAACCTCACCTTGTGCCAGCAGCTTTCTGAGCCAAAAGGGCCAGCAAGAACCAAGATATCACGCTCAGATTTCCACGGTCCTCCTGCTCAGCTGCAATATTGTTCTTTTCCCTTCCAGTTTCCTTCCATGGCTTAGAAAGAAGGATACGAAGAGCGTTTCCTTCGGGTTATTTCTTTTGCCTTTAAACAAAGAAGCCAGAAGGGATCGCTTGAAGTGGTGGCCTTGGAGGATTTTGGAAACTGTTCTTGAAGGAGCAGGTCCAGGTGGGAAAAAAACAGGCCTCAAGCCAATGGGTCAGCCAGGGAAATATGGAGAGGAGAGGGGGGGGAGGGAAGGAGAGAAGGAAAAGGAGGAGATGGAGGAGGAGGAAGAGGAGAAGGACAAAGATGGAAGGAAGAGGAGAAAGATGGAAGAGGAGAAAGAGAAGGGGAAAGGGAAGGGGAAGGAGGAGAAGGGGAAGAAGAAAGATGGAAAGAAGAGGAGAAGGAAAAGGATTAGAAGAGAAAGAGAAGGGGAAAGGGGATAGGGGAAGGACTCTTGGAGCAGGAGGCCTTGCAGGGTCCCAAAGACTCATTTCTGGCGGAGTTTGGGGGAGAGAAAGAAAGACTTTGGCTGCTTTCCTTGCCTGCAGCCAAAAGCAGAAGAAGAAAGAAGCGGAAAGAAGCAGCCCGGTGGCCAGGCCAGGTGCGTGGGGTGAGTGGGGCAAGTTCCCCCACTCTGCCCTTCCCCCCCTCCCCTCACTACCTCATGTTGTTCAAAATGCAAGTGACACAAGCCTTGTGTTCCCACACAGCCTGGATTAATTGCTTTGAGGGCGATATTATTCTGTGGACCACCAAAATTTTCTCGTGGACCACCAGTGGTCCCCGGCCCACTGTTTGGTGACCACTGGTCTAGTCCAACCCGCTGCTGAAGCAGGAGACTAAACCATGATAGACAAATGGCTCTCCAGTCTCTTCTTAAAAAACCTCCAGTGATGAAGGACCCACAAATTCTGGAGTCGTTCCACTGATTTGAGAGTTCCAACTGTCAGGAAATTCCTCCTTCGTTCCAGATGGCTCCTCTCCTGGATGAGTTTCTGTTGTGACTGGAAGGATCCTGCTGGGAGTTTTGACTCTGATGACTCTGAAGATGGAAGGCTGGAGCCTGCTGTGAATGTGGAGTCTGAATTATTAGAGGACACAGAAGTGAGCCAGGGGGATGAGAGTTTGTCACAGAGACAGTCCTCCCCAGAATCTTCGACCTCATTCATGCCAGCAACTGATCCACAAAATGAGTCAGAGGCTTCGAGTGGGGAAGCTGACAGATCGTGGCTTGACGCCAGAACTAGGAGGAGACTGAAACGTCAAGCTGAGGGGAGGCGTCAAGCCAGACATTGATTAGGGAGATTGACACGCCCATCCAGGTGATTTAAGGAGGCGTGATGATTCTCAAACTTTGCTTGGAAGCAAAGTGTTTGATGTGTCGAAAGGATACGTGGGGAGCGGCCTTTGTAATTTATGGATATTCTGAATTACCAGACAGATTCCGGGAAGTCTGCCAAGGACTGGAATATAGTACTATTAACCCTTTTTTAGTCTGCTTCTGTTTTGTTTGAATGTTTTGAATTGTGGAACTCTGTATTCTCACTTGTGAAAATAGGTGAGACATAACAAGTTTCCATCCATTGCTTTTTGTCCTGCCTTCAGGGGCTTTGGAGAACAAATTGACCCCCTCTTCTTTGGGGCAGCCCCTCAAATATTGGAAGATGCTATCATGTCACCCCAAATTCTTCTTTTCCCCAGACTAGATATACCCAATTCCAAAGCTTCATCCCTGGAAGCTTTCAAGAAGAGACTGGACTGCCACCTGTCAGAAATGGTGTAGGGTCTCCAGCTTGGGTGGGGGTGGGGGGTTTAGACTAGATGACCTACAAGGTCCCTTCCAACTCTGTTAATCTGTATTAGTCCCCAGGCCCTTGAATAAACAGTGTGTATTGGAAAAGGTGCTACCAAATTTCTTCTGGTTTTTTTTTTTTTTGCTCCCATAAAAATGGGGGCTCTCCTTCTACAGAGGAACTTGGGGGGTGGTCTTGGTAGAACCCTTGGCTCCTGGTCTGCAAGTGCTTTGCTCCCCATCAGTGGTCTTGGTTGCATCTTTCTGGTCGGTAGTTACGGAGAGTCCTTGTTCCTGCTCAATTTCTTCTCCTGTTGGCAACGAACACCCTCAGTCGCCCAGGTAGACCTGTCTGGAACTTGAGCCATGCCAGGTGTTGAGATGTAAAGGATTCAGGAGTTGGAACATTTACAACCCACTGGACCTTTGCCCACTCACCTAAGGACCTGTCCAAATTAGGTGAGAAGTGAAACCTTTCTGGAGGACTTATATTTGGCGAATGTCTTCCTGATTCCATTCTCATGGAATGGAAACCCAAAAACTTTAACCTTAGACTGTCTACTATTGACCTCCCCCCTTTCCTAAGAGGTCTGTAGGGGGCGTGCATAAGCGCACCAACGTGCCTACCGTCCCTGTCCTATTGTTTCTTTTTATTTTTCTTATATATATATATATCCATGTATTCATAACTATGTTTTTTTACTTATACCTATTATCTTGTAAGCAATTGACAAAAATAAATAAAAATAAATGTTGTGGCTCCGATTCCCGAGCCTGTGCTGTTAGAGGAAGAGGACTCGGAAGATGAGGAGGAGGAACTGGGAATGCCTTCCTCCCCAGGACCTTCCTCCGTAATAATGCCTCAGGTTCCATCAGACAACTGAGAGGAACAGCCTGAGATTAATCAGGAGGAAGGCATATCAGAGCAGCCCCTGACAGGGAGTAAAGAGGAAGAGTGTTGGCTCGATCCTAAGCAGCAGATCCTAAGCAGTGTCGTAGGGAGAAACGTGAGCAGCAACGTAGGAAGCGTGGGAGGGTCAGAGAGTGAGCTGAGTCATTGAGCCACACCCCACAGGGGATAAAAGTGGGTGTGTTGTCGGCTGGAACTTTGTACGGGACAAGGTTTGATCTTACTTCAGGTTTTCTTTGTGAATGATTTTTGTGGTCTGCCTTGTAATTTTCTGTAAGTAGCTTTTTACTTGTTATCAGTTCGGACTTGGCAGGCAGAGCATGTTGGAATGCCAAGGACATTATCAGTTCCAAAGAATTAACTCTGTGAAGTCCGAGCCAGCCTGCCTGCCTGTGTTTGTGTGAGTTTGTACTCTTTCATCTTTTGAGAAAGAGGAAAGACGAGACAGAACAATAAATAAATAAATAAATAAATACACAAATACACAAATAAATAAATAAAATATCTTCCTTCAGGCCAAGAATCCTTCTTCAGAACAATAGGCTTGGAAGGGATCTTAGAGGTCTTCTAGTCCACCCCTCCTGCTTAAGCAAGAAACCGTATAACTTCGGACAGGGGGTTGTCCAGTCTCTTCTTAAAACCTTCCAGTGATGGAGCTCCCACAACTTTTGGTGGCAGGCAGTTCCACTGGTTGATTGTCCTCACCTTTAGGAAGTTTCTCCTGAATTCCAGGTTGCTTCTCTCCTTGATGAGTTTCCATCCTTTGCTTCTTGTCCTGTTTTTAAGTTCTTTGGAGAAGAGGTTGACCCCCCCACTCTTCTCTGGGGCAGCCCCCGAGATATTGGAAGACTGCTATCATGTCCCCCCAGTCCTTCTTTTCGTTAAACTAGCCAGGCCCAGTTCCTGCAACCGTTCTTCATATATTTTAGCCCCCAGCCCTCTAATCATCCTTCTCCTTCTAGATCTTTCTTTCTCGCTCTAGACTTTTCTCTTTCTTCATCCTTCGTGAACTGAATTGTGCCCGAGTGCTACTGTCTTCTAGTCCTCTTCCATTGTTTCAAATGCTGCTCGGGGCTTATAAATCACCACCAGAAGCAAAAATAAAAAGTACAAATATGCAATAATCTCTGAACATTACAGCTTGGGACTCTTGCCCATCTGTTACACTGGGAAGGTTTTTATTTCTTCCTGCATTTTTATCTGTCTCATGCATCAACTATTTCACTTGGGGACATGACGAACTTCAACGGGCTCCAAAACCCTGCATTCATAAAATTCTTCTAAGGAGGAAGTCTGGCGATTTCGGAGCATGCCCTCCTGTCCTACGTTGGTTATATTGGAGGAAAAAGCCCTCAAATGCATTGCAGGTCTATTCAGAATAAGTGGTTGGAGCCAAGAACTTCTTGTCAAACCTAAAAGGTTGATTTCTGCTTGCCATTTTTTCTTCTGTTCACATAAGGACCTTACGAAGCTGGACAAAAATTAGCCCATTGCTACTGTGTTTCCCCGAAAATAAGACCCTGTCTTACATATTTTTTTGCCACCAAAAAAAAGGCACCAAGTCTTATTTTGGGGGGATGACATCCACTGACTAGCCTCACTTGTGTGCGTCGCACCTGGCCTCCTTTTCGCTGTCCGAGGCCTTCAGGAACCTCTTCTTCTGCGACCGGCTTTCCTGAAGGCCTCTGCAGCCGGTAACAGAGCTTTGGATCGATCCTGAGCTCTGTTATCAGCTACTGAGGACTTTTCTGAAGCCTTGCCAGCCTTGCCGTCTGCAGAAGAAATGGGCTGGCAAGGCAGGTGTCTACACCTGGCCAAAGGTAAGTAGTAGGGCAGCTCCACCCCTCCACCCCCACCCTAGCTTAATTTTTACCCGTCCACTCTGGAGTGGGTGGGATCTTAATTAGGGCTTATTTTGGGGGGTAGGGCTTATATTGGGCACACATGTAAAAATCAAGCTTACTTTCAGGGTAGGTCTTATTTTTGGGAAAACAGGGTATTAGAGGAGGAGGAGGAGGAGGAGGAGGAGGAGGAGGATGTGATGCACCAGTCACATCTGACTCTTGGCGAGTCTAAGGGCCAGATGGTCTCTCCGCATCTCCTGATCTTACGCTGCTTCTTCCACTTCTTCTATGCTCTGGCTGGTATCAGCTTTGATGGTGTTTGGCCACCGACTTCTTTGGCGGCCTGGTTCCCTTTTACTTCCCTTCATAACTGTGTTTTCCAGTGATTTCTGCATAGCTGTTTGGAGAACTCTGGGAGTTGAAGTCTACAAGCCTTAAAGTTGCCAAGTTTGGACAGTGGTCCCCAACCTTTGGGGCTTGGCTGCCCGGCTTTGGGGGAGAGGGGATCTGGGCCAGGTGAGCGATGGGCTAGTGTGCATGTGACTGGCATGGGGCTGGCCAGCCTGTTGTGCGGCCCAGTTCCGAACAGGCCACCACCCACTACTGGGGGTTGGGAACCCCCTGAGTCCAGAGACCCTGGTTCAGCTGATGCATCCAAGATTTTTGAAAAGATGACTTTGCTTTTGATGTGTTTTTAGTGCTAAACAAATTGCCCCAATGAAATAATGTCCCTGCTCTATGCATAATATGGAGAGATCTTGTGAAATTCAATGTCTCTCTCTCTCTCTCTCTCTCCTCTCTCCCTCTTTCTCTTCCTCTCTCCTCCTCCCTCTCCCTCTCCCTCTCCTCCCTCTCTCCTCTTCCTCTCCCTCTGTCTCCTCCCTCTCTCTCCCTCTCTCTCCTCTCTTCTCTCCCTCCTCCTCTCTCCCCTCTCTCCCTCTCCCTCCCTCCTCTCCCTCTCCTCCTCTCTCTTCTCCCCTCTGTCTCCCTCCCTCTCTCTCTCCCTCTCCATCTCCCCTCTCCCTCTCTCTCTCCTCTCTCTCTCTCCCTCTCCCTCTCTCTCTTTCTCCCTCTCCTCCCTCTCCTTCTCTCTCCCCCTCTCTCCCTCTCCTCTCTCTCTCCCTTCCTCTCTCTCCTCCTCTCTTTCTCTCCCTCTCTCTCCCTCTTCCCCTCTCTTTCTCCCTCTCTCCCTCTCTCTCTCCCCTCCCTACTCTCTCTCTCCTCTCTGTCTCCCTCCCTCTCTTTCTCCCTCCTTCGCTCTTTCTCTCCCTCTCTCTCCCTCTTCCCCCTCTCTTTTTCTCCCTCTCCTCCCTCTCCTTCTCTCCCCCTCCCACTACCTCTCTCCCTCTCCCTCTCTGTCTCCCCCCCTTCCTCTCTTTCTCCCTCCTTCGCTCTTTCTCTCCCTCTCTCTCCTCTTCCCCTCTCTTTCCCCTCTCTCTCCTTCTCTCCCCTCCACCCCTCTCCCTCTCCTCTTCCTTCCTCTCTTTCTCCTCCCTCGCTCTCTCTCCTCTCTCTCCCTCTTCTGTCTCTCCCCCTTCCTCTCTTTCTCTCCCTCTCCTCGCTCTTCTCTCTTTCTCCCTCCTCTCTCTCTCCCTCTCTCCCCTCTTCCCCTCTCTTTTCTCCCTCTCCACCCTCTCCTTCTCTCCCCCTCCCTCTACCTCTCTCTCCTTCTCTCTCTCTCTCCCTGTCTCCCCCCTCTTTCTGTGTGTGTGTGTGTGTGTGTGAGAGAGAGAGAGAGAGAGAGAGGGGGGGGGTAGGGAGAGTAAATCAATGGAGCATTTCAAATCTTACCAAAGTTATGCTCCCACTTGGGGACAGATTCAGATCTAGAACTGATTAGTCCCCAGTCACTGATTTCGTGTGTGCTGAGGGCTTGTCGTGAGTTGGACGGGAACGCAGCATTTCCTGCTACAAAAGTGCCTCTTGTCCCATCCACAGCAGCAGAGTCAACACCAGTTTAGGACGGGCCCTGGTGGTGGAAACAAGAGGAGAGAAGACCTTAGTATTTGCTAAATTGGTGAAAGATCTTGTAGCAAAGCAAACGTAAAACTCCACCTGAGTTGGGACCCAGGCCTAGCTTTGCTCTGGCCGCCTCCTGATTGGCTTGGACTCCCCTGGGAGGAAGGGGATAAAACCGAGGCTGGTCAGAGGGAGGCCCTGGGCTCACCTGAAGCACCACCTGTGGGGGGAAAGGGGCTGCCCTTGTTCCCCCTCCAGGAAGGAGATCCAGCCCTTTGGACATCGCCAAGAGACTGAAGGAGGTGAGTGGCGGGGAAAGAAGGAAGGACTGACCACAGAGCGAGTCCTGGAAGGAGGGGTGGGTGAAATTATGGGATGGCCCGAGAAAGTGGGCAAATGAGGAAGAGACTCCAATAAACCCCACCTTGGTGTTTTTAATGAGATTGACATCGGCGTGTGGGAAAGGCCAGGTGAGGGAAGAGGCAGAGGAGCGATTTCAGGGGTGCTCTTGATGGACCACTGAGAGAAGGGCAGAACCTTCAAATCCCAAAAGTGCATTTTTTTTCATGACGCAACTGGACTTTCTTGCTTTTTCTTTGTAAGATGTTTCACTTCTCATCCAGAAGCTTCTTCAGTTCCGACTGGATGGTGGGGAATGGAAGGATTGATACTCCAGACAGAGTTGGTCGTTTGCATCCTTTTGGAGGGTGATCGAGGCCCCTTGGAGGTTGACCTGTGTCCTCAGAGTCACCTGAGTGGGGATTCCAAGGGCTTCAATGACCCTCTAAAAGGATGCAAATGACCCGTTCTGTCTGCAAGGAGTATTAATCCTTCCATCCAGCCCCACCATCCAGTCAGAGCTGAAGAAGCTTCTTGGATGAGAAGCGAAACGTCTTCAAAAGAAGAAAACCAGAAAGTCCAATTGCCTCTTGGGGGAAAAAAGGAAGGAGCTTTGGGACAAGCAGGGCCTGGATGACCCAGAATCATCCTTGAAAGGATCTCCAACTCTCCTTTGAGTCTGTGGCCAGTCCTCATAATAAAATAAAAGGGGTGTTTTTTTAAAAAAAATATAAGTACAAACAATTCATCTTCCATTTAACGGTGTGTCGTCTTGTGTGACAATAATCAAAATTACTACCCTATTCATTACATTGATGTTAGTTCTCCATCGTTATCTTGTTATTAATATACATAATATCTCTCACACTATAACAATAGCCTGTTTAGATCTTCACTTATTATGAGTATATAATAATCTATCTATCATTATAACAATCCTTTTCTTACCGTGTTTAATTCTATGAAGATATTTTCCGTATTTCACTGCTCTATTAGATATTTCTAGCTTACTGTGTTTTTGGCTCTAGCCATCAATAAAATAGTTCCAGTCCGTGGCCAGTCCTGATGCTCAGGCGTGTTGAGTAGAGGAAGCCAGCTCTTCATCGTCTCTACGTGGCCCTCCCACGCCTTTCCTGGTCTCTCCCCTCCTCGCTCCTTGCAGGATGAAGCTCACCGTCTGGGGGGGTCTGCTGGCCGTGACCCTCCTAGCAGGCCCTGGAGCAACTCAGAGTTGCAGGACCCTACCTATAGGTAAGAACAGGGGTGGGATTCAAAAATGTTTACTCCTGGTTCTGTGGGCGTGGCTTGGTGGGCGTGGCAGGGGAAGAATATACTGCAAAATCCCCCTTCCCTCCCCACCCCACTGACCTGCTTTCCAGCTCCGTTCTCCTGTGCAGGGCAAACAAAGGAGACCCAGCCGATCAGATGGGACTCAATGGGAGGCGGAGAAGAGATGGGGTTGGCGGGGCCAGTCAGAGGCAGGATTGGCCGGTTCTCCAAACCACTCAAAAGTTCCGCTACTGGTTCTCCAGAACTGGTCAGAACCAGCTGAATAATACCTCTGGGTAAGAACCACCACAAGACCCCTGTGTGTGCTGTGTGTACGGAGATATAGTTGTATTCCTGGCCATTTCAAAGCCCCCCTCTAGTCCCCGCCTCCAACTCCTCTTAGATACCAGCAGCCTCCAAAGGTGCTTTTTCAAACAGGACTTTTGCCTTGAAGATGTTTTCCTTCTCATCAAATTGAGCCAAAGAAGCTTCTCGGATGAGAAGAGAAATGTCTTCAAGGAAAAACCAAGAAATTCCAGTTGCCTCTTGAAAGAAAAAGCACCTTTGGGACAACCAGGACCTGGAGGGTGGAGCCTCCAACATATTTGGGGAAGAACGGAGAGTGAAGGGTCTGCGTGCTTCTCATCAAACTGGGCACTTGGCCCTTTCATTTGCATTGGTAGCATAGTGGTCAGAATGTAGTCCTGCAGGCTGACTCTGCCCACTGCCAGCAGTTCGATCCTGACCAGCTCAAGATTGACTCAGCCTTCTGCCCTTCCGAGGTCAGTTAAATGAGGCCACAGATTGTTGGGGGCAAAAGGCTGACTCGGTTAAACCGCTTAGAGAGAGCTGTAAAAGCATGGTGAAGCGGCATATAAGCCTAGGTGTTAGTGCAAGGAAGGAAGGAAGGAAGGAAGGAAGGAAGGAAGGAAGGACCATGGTGGCACAATGGTTAGAGTGCAGTATTGCAGGCTGACTCTGCCCACTGCCAACAGTTCGATCCTGACTGACTCAAGTTTGACTCAGCCTTCTGTCCTTCTGAGATCGCTAAAATGAGGACCCAGATTGTTGGGGGGCAAGTGGCTGACTCCAATGAAGGTGCTGCTGGCTGGTTGCTTGAGAGGGCTTAGTGAGGGCCGTAAAGCCCTGTGAAGTAGTGCGTAAGTCTCAGTGCTACGGCTGTTGCTATTGGAGTTGTGGATTCTCCATCACTGGAGCTTTTCAAAATATAGATTAGACCAGCCATCGGCCACCGATGGGCTGCAGCCCACTGGTGGTCTGTGAGAAAATTTTGGTGGGCCGCAGAGAAATCTCACCCCCAGAGCACCCCCACAAAGCAATTAATCCAGGCTGTGCAGAAACACAAGGCTGCGCCACCCACATGGCCCGCGGGAACCCTCCCCACTTACTCACTCCTTACCCGGTAAACTTGCCTGCTAAATTGCTATTTTTCCTTTTTCTGACCATCATCTGTTCTGCTGTGCCAGGAGATTTAGATTAGCTAGGAAGCAGGAAATGGTTGGATTTCTTGCTTTCTAGCTAGTCTTTAGAAAGTTTAGATTTTTGGCTCTGCCAAACCTCCCTTCGGACTGAAGGCTTGCTTGCAAGCAAATTCAGTGCAGACTCACGGCAAGCAAGTTTGAGAGACTGAGCTAGCCGATGGCAGATAGATAGATCACTGAATGATTCTGTGAGCAACTCAATCGGCCTGCTTTGCCTGATTTTGGGTAAAAGTTGCTCTTTTTTAAAAATAAAAAAATTCAATATTTACATGCATGGTGTGTTGTGAGTTAATTTTGTGAGTTTGCTTGCAAGCAAATTTTATGTGACAGACTGAGCTAGCCAATGGCAGATAGATTTCGGAAAAATTAGGGGTTCTGTGAGCAACTCAATTTGCCTGCCTGCTTTGCCTGATTTTGGGTAAAAGTTGCTCTTTTTTAATAAAAAAATCAATATTTATATAAATATTTATAATATTTACATACAAGCCATGCCCAGCCGGTCACATGCCACACATTAGGCCACACCCACAGAACCAGTTAGTGGTCCCTGGGATCTAAAATTATGAGTTTGGTGATCCCTGAGATCCAAAAGGTTGGCGACCCCTGGATTAGACAACCATTTGACCAGGATGGGATAAGGTCACCTATGTTGAGCAGAGGGTTAGGCTAGAAGACCTCCAAGGTTCCCCTCCAGCCCTAGGGTTCTATGTTCTATGATGTACCTTTTATGTTTTTCTATTCCACAAACATCCACTACACCAGGGCTCTCCAACCTTGGCCACTTTAAGACTTGTGGACTTCAACTCCCAGAATTCCTCAGTGCAACTTTAAGACTTGTGGACTTCGGCTCCCAGAATTCCTCAGTGAACTTTGCAACTTTAAGACTTGTGGACTTCAACTCCCAGAATTCCTCAGCGAGCTTTGCAACTTTAAGACTTGTGGACTTCAACTCCCAGAATTCCTCAGCGAGCTTTGCAACTTTAAGACTTGTGGACTTCGGCTCCCAGAATTCTGGGAGTTGAAGTCCACAAGTCTTAAAGTGGCCAAGGTTGGAGACCCCTTCCCATACACAACGTCTGTGTGTCCCCTGGAAAGAACTGGGGAGATCAAGGACTGAGAACTGGGATGTGGGGTGGGGAATGGCATAACTGCCCATCATACTTCAGGCCAACTTTGCTCTCCCAAGTCTTCCCGCTGGCTACAGTTCCATCACCCACGAGGTCTCAGGTGCAGCAGCATTGCATACCGATTATGCAGGTATTGGTGCCTAGGGATGGATCTGACCGGTCAGAATAAGAACCTGCTATCCATTGAGTTGTCCTTGCATCTGATGTGATGGTGTCCAGTTGATGTCTCTGGCCAATTTGCAGCCAAGTGGGGAGGGAGGAAGAGGAGGCCAAGGAGGTTTCCTCCCACCAAATAGCAAAGACACGGAGAGCTGCACTCAGCTCTCTGCCCTCCACCCCTTTCTCAGCCTTCAAAACTCACCCCACAATCCCCCCAGAAAGGCTGCCCTCGTGCCCTTTGCACCTTCCCTTCCTCTTCCTCTCCATCCTCTCCTGCAGGTGTGGAAGGTCGAAATTTGGCCTTAGGGAAGCCGGCCAGCCAGTCTTCCATCCATCACCATGACATCGTTGGGTCAGCAGACAAAGCTGTGGATGGGAACTGCAACGGGGACTGGTACAACAACTCCTGCATCCACACCAAAAACGAGATGAACCCCTGGTGGTTGGTGGACCTGGGGGAGCCTCGTAAAATTTCTGTGGTCTTGGTGAAAACCCGCTATGACTGCTGTGCCAAAAGGATGTATGAAGCGGAGGTCCACTTAGGAAATTCTCTCAAAGACCACGGAAGAGCCAACCCTCTGTAAGTAGCTTGGAGCCAGTCATCCCCAGGTATCCTCCAGGTATTTGTGGTGCCCCTCGCACAGAGAATTCACAAGCAGTGTACATGATTTTGCGGGGCTGTACAGTGGTGGGATTCACATTTTTTTACTACCAGTTCTGTGGGCATGGCTGGGTGGGTGTGGCGTGGATTGGTAGACGTGGAAGGGGACGGATACTGCAAAATCCCCCTTCCTTCCCCACTCCACTAACCTGCTTTCCAGCTCCGTTCTCCTGTGCAGGGCAACCAAAGGAGACCCAGCCAATCAGCTGTGGGCATGGCATTCTGTGGGCGTGGTGTTCAGTGGACGTGGCTTGGTGGCATGGTGTTTTGTTGGCGTGGCTTGGTGGGCATGGCAGGGGAAGGATAAAATCTCCATTCCCTCCCCACCCCACTAGCCTGCTTTCCAGCTCCGTTCTCCTGTGCAGGGCAACCAAAGAAGACCCAGCCCATCAGCTGGGACTTGGAAGGCCGACAATGGATGGGGGCGGGGCCAGTCAGAGGTGGGATTGGCCGGTTCTCCGAACTATTCAAAATCTCCACTACCGGTTCTCCAGAACTGGTCAGAACCGGCTGAATACCACCTCTGGTGCTATTGCGTAGGAAGTGCCAATTTTGGCCTGGTGGCCAAGGTGGCATGAGTCCATTGGTGTGAACATTGTGAGATCACCTCCCTCCTTGCTCCCCCAAGAGACAGGGAACGACCTCGTTTGATACCACCTCCCTACGCTATGGTCTCCATTGTGGGGGGTGGCTGCGCGAACTCCACCTGATTGTTAATTTTCACTATCATTCATGTTGCAAATCGGGTTCCTTCAGCACTGGCTAAAGCACTTGATATGAGGCCATGGGTCTGGGGTAGAAAATGGGGTTTCTCTGCTTGGATTTTGTACAAAATGCTGGTCCCTGCACCTCAAAGAGATGCTCTTAAGTGGAAAATATGGTTCCAAAGTGTTTTGCAGTGGGGATTGCAGAGTTGAGAAGGGAAGGAGGAAAAGGAGGAGGAGGAGGAGGAGGGGAGAGGAGAGGAGAGAAGGAGAAGGAGGAGGAGGGGGAGGACCATGGGGTTCTGACCTCAGTAGTTTTCTTGCAGACATTTCATTTCCCAACTAGCTATCGTCATCAGTGCATGATGTTGTATGATCATTGTTAGGGATATACACCCTAGCAGAACCTGCACGGCAGTCAGGCAGGCAGGCAAATATGTGAGATAAACGCTTTTGTAGCTTACACTCAGTAAAACAGATACACTGTGCTAGTTAAATAGTTTATTCCAGTAAGATTTTTAGCATAGTCAAACAGTCCATATATCATTCACTAGTTCAGTCCGTCCGGGGATTATTCAGTTGCAAAGTCCAGTGTCGAAAAAGAGGTCATTAAACTTACAAATATCAGTCCAGTAATATATCTCTTCGCAGTAGAGATATGAAGAAGTAAAACCTCCTTTCTTCCTTCAGCAACAGCAGGGAACACGCAGTTAACAATCCATCATCGTCAGCAATCAATCCAGTTCTCTTGCTCCCTCTTATGGCGATTTACAGCCGCACCCAAAATTACATGCTTTGCAGTTAAAGTGACACACACTTAAACTCACTATCATAGTCTATATATATTATTTTACCCAAACTACGTTAGGTAACCTATGTTATTCCTAACAATCATCGCTGCACGAAACCCCTTCAAGAGAACCACCAAACTCAGAGAGGACCCCGCAAAGAAAGGTAGACTCGGTCATTACATTCCCTCGGAGAAACTGTTGCACAAAGGAGCAAAAGAGATATTTTCCTTGATAGAGCGATCAAAGTACGGTTTTTTAAAATAAAAACACACCACACCCCTCCACAGGCCTTCCCACTCGGTTAATATTTCCAATTAATCGGAATATTAAAGGCACCATGGAGGCACAACAGCAGAGCAGGGCTGAGCTGCTAACGGTTCACCCCGGTTTGGAGGAACCGGTGGCTAATTTTATCATTTTTAATGGCCGGTTCGGCGAATCGGTAAATCCCACCCCTGGCTGGCCCTGCCCACCCTGCCCTTCCCCTCCCAGGAGCCCCCACCTCATTTTTGATGCAGGTAAGGACGGGGCCTGCGCAGAGGCTCGGGGAAGATGAAAAAGGGGGCTCCAGTTTCTGGCCTCCAGACGGCCTCCGGAGCCTGGGAAGGACTTGAAGGAAGCCTCTGGTGCAGGAGGCCGACTAGGCCACGCCCACCATGGACACACCCACCCAGCAACTGGGCAGAGAGCCGGTTGCTAAAAAAATTTGAAGCCCATCCCTGCAGCAGAGGCAGCAGAGGGTGTGAGGTCTGGACTGCTGCTGAAATGGGGCTGCCTTTGAAGGTTCAAGGGGGAGGGATGGAGACTGTGTCCTCAGGTTGAGTGTGGGGTGACCAGCAGGTGGGGAGGCTCTCCTCAACGTGACCTCTCTTGCCCCACAGCTGTGGAACCATCCTGAACGTCAGCCCGGGCTCCATCACCACCATCTACTGCAACGGGCAGGAAGGCCGCTACATCAGTGTCCACTTGCCCGCAAAGGACTACCTGAACATGTGTGAAGTGGAGGCCTACGGCATCAAGTAGAGAAACCACGGCTTGGGTTGGGGGCCAACCAGTCTCCTACAAAACGCCGATTGCTCTCCCAAAAGAATCTGAATAAATGGGCTACTAAGAGGCATTCTTGGGTTTCCTCTGATTTTTAGTCCTCCAAGGCAGTGGCGGGATTCAAATTTTTTTTATAGTACCGGTTCTGTGGGCGTGGCTTGGTGGGCGTGGTGCGGCTTGGTAGGCGTGGCATGATGGGCGTGGCAGGGGAAGGTTACTGCAAAATCCCCCTTCCCTTCCCTCCCCACCCCACTAACCTGCTTTCCAGCTCCGTTCTCCTGTGCAGGGCAACCAAAGGAGACCCAGCCGATCAGCTGGGACTCTATGGAAGGCAGAGAAGAGATGGGGTTGGCGGGGCCAGTCAGAAGGGGTATTTGCCGGTTCTCCCAACGACTCACAATTTCCGCTACCGGTTCTGCAGAACCGGTCCGAACCGGCTGAATCCCACCTCTGTTCCAAGAGATTTGTGTCCCCCCGCCTTCTGCAGTGGCCAGGGCACCTGCTGGTGAACAAGAGAGAACATTTGTTTTAATGGGAGGTGGGCTTTGAGTGTCTCCCTACCACAGACCCCGGCTGGTGTCCCCAGCAGGCACCCAGGATTCAGGCCTTCCTGGGGACGGTGGTTTCCCCAGCCTTCATGGCAACCGCCCAGAGACTGGTAGAAGACGGGCAGCTCTACAAATATTTTAAATAGATACATAAAACTCCAGGGGACAAATGTTTCTGTGGTGACACATTGACCGGGCCTTGCAGGTGCCACACAGGACTTTCCATGCCACAGAGAGCTACGGCACACATGCACAAGCACACACAGACCTCGCACTTGTGCACAATCAGGCCCTGAGGTGGAGCTCATCCGAATCTGGCCTCACCCGCCCAGCACAAGTGCCCACAAATGAAGAAAATTGTGGAGGAACTTCAGAAATGGACTTTTTCCCTGATTCGCTCCTCTAAAATAGTCCCCTCTCCTGGCAGCTACAATCCCTTCCTTCCTTCCTTCCTTCCTTCCTTCCTTCCTTCCTTCCTTCCTTCCTTCCTTCCTTCCTTCCTTCCTTCCTTCCTTCCTTCCTTCCCTCCCTCCTCCCCTCCCTCTTTTCCCTCATTGCCTCCCTTCCTTTCTCCCTCCATCTTTTCCTTCCTTCCTTCCCTCCTCTCCCCCCCTCTTTCTTCCTCCTTCCTTCTCTCCCTTTTCCTTCATTCCCTCCCACTTTTTCCTTCTTTCCTCCCTTTCCTCCTTCCTACCTACTTAGCAATAGCACTTAGACTTATATACCACTTCACAGAGCTTCACAGCCCTCTCTAAGCAGTTAACTCTGTTAGGTATAACATTGATACCAAATATGGTTTGGGTGAATAAATATATAAAACTTAGATATCATGGTTTAAGTGCTTATCACTTTAAGCACAATGTTGCAGGCAATTAGCCGATTAAGGGTGCGGTTAGAAGTTACAATATAAGGAAGCATTAGAAGCTGGAAAACTTACTGTGACTAACTGTGAATACTGTTTGTACTGTGCCTGTGACCGAGATGATCCTGTCTGCTACTGTTTGCTGATTTACTGCGGAATTCAACTGTTCTACTGTTTGAGCGTCTTGCTGAATATCCAGCGTTTGTTTCTCTGGAGAGAGGCACCGGAGGAGGAGAAGATATCTTTATCGGCTGATAAAGATATTGTAAGGACTCTTAACTTGGACTGTAATAGTGAGTCTTACTGGATGGAAATATAGTGAATGACAAATGGACTGAATGACAATGCTTTAAACTCTAAATGGATTAAAAACTATTTAAACTACAAACAGTGTTTGTGTTCAGTGTGTGTATACTCTGGGGCCCTTCCACTCTCGTTTGGCTGCCTGGCTTGACTACTGCTGCAATACTCTGCTAGGGTTAATCCCCTAACACTAACATTGGTTATGGGCCCAGCAGCATAGTCTAACTAACCAGGATATAGCAGAGAGTTGGTGTGAGTTGCACATTACTGTAAAAACAAACTGTTTTAATTAGTTTAAAATAGTCAAAATATCTGAAGAGTAATGGCACAAGTAAATTTGTCACAACTGTCCATGATATCCAGGCTGGATGGAACAAACTATGTTTCATGGTCAATGAAATGTAGTTTACTTCTACGCAGAGAAGGTTTGTGGGACATTATAGCAAACCCACCAGATGTGAGTAGCTGGGATCCTGCTGATGATGATGATAACGAAAAGTTACAAGACTTTAAACTGAAAAATGAGCAGGCTTTATGCATCATAGGACTGACTCTCTGTGATCAGCAGCTTGTCCATATTCGTGGAGAAGAAAATGCTGCAAACTGCTGGGAGAACCTCAGGAAGATTTATTTATTTATTTATTTTATTTATTTGATTTGCCAATTGTTTACAAGATAATAAGTATAAATGTATACATAGTTGTGAATACATGAAATGGGTACATATAAGAAAAATAAAAGAATAAGAGAAACAATAGGACAGGGACGGTAGGCACGTTGGTGCGCTTCGGGACAGTGTAGGAGCACATATAAATCTTACACGGAAGCTTTTTCGAACGCATCTTCAGAGGAATGGAGATATGTTAGTTCATTTAAACTGTATGAAGAGCATTCTTCAAGAATTGCAAGAAAAAGAGCTTATATTTAATGAACTGCAACAAGTCTACATCATATTATCTTCATTAGATCAAAGCTATGATGACTATGTGACTTCGTTGGAGGTATTGCCTAAGGATAGCCTCTCATTAACCGAGATTACAGGCAGGCTACTAGAAGAAGCCAGAAGAAGGCGTGAGCGTGACGAGCTGAGAGAAGATAAGAAAGAAGAGAAATTATCTTCAAAGCTTGAAAGAAACCAGCTTAGCAAAATACAGCACATGGAAGAAAAGAATTTATCTTCAACAGCATACACAATTAAAAATGTTTTAATTGTGGAGGAAGAGGACATTTGGCAAGTTTCTGCAAAAGGGAAAAAGCCAGAATGTAAAAAAGCCAAAGAAAGCATTTGAACTAGCCATGTTTAGCAACTCTGATGTGAAGAATGATCTATGGGTGGTTGACAGTGGCGCATCCCACTGCATCACAAGAGATAAGACAAAATTTATAAAAATGTCTACAAGCTCTCAACATATATCTCTTGCTAACGGCTGGAATCTGAAAGCGAAAGGTGAAGGTCTTGCACATTGTCCGTGCATAAACCAGGATATAAAAATGTTGTATGTACCGCAACTAAAGTTTAATTTGCTTTCAATAAGGGTATTAGATAAATTAGGTTATGTAATTACTTTTAAGGATAATAATTGCATAATTGAAAAAGATAACAAAAGGGTAACTGCAGCTTTAAATGGAACATTATATGTCTTAGATAATAGTAAGAAAGGGGAGGCACAGACTGTATTTAATAATATAAAGCCTCATAATGAATGTATCCATTTATTGCATAGGCGTTTGGGGCATGTAAATTTTAAAATGCTAAAACGTACAGTTGAGTTATCTGAAGGAATAAGGTTAAAACCTTGTGATAAATATTTGCGTTGTAATGTTTGCTGTGAAGATAAGAGCAAAGTATTGCCTGCAAATAGGCTAAATGGTTTCAAAACAAAAGAACCTTTAGAAGTAGTATTTGCAGACATAATAGGTCCAAAGAAACCCAGTATGGGGGTGCTAGATATATACTGAGCATTATGGACCATTATTCTAGATATGGGTTTTGCTATTTAATGAAAAGCAAAACTGAAACATATCAACATTTTTCAATTGGTTTAAGTTTGCTGAAAGAAAGTCTAAACGGCAACTGATAACCCTGGTGACAGATAATGGTATGGAATTTATTAATAACAAATTCCAGAACAGACTTAAGGTAGCTGGAATAGAGCATAAGAAGTCTGCTCCATACAGGCCAGAACATAACGCTTTTATTGAAAGAAGAGGCCAAACACTACAGGCAATGGTTAGAACAATGTTAAATGATTCTGGGTTACCTGATTATTTGTGGGGAGGCTACAATGTGTGCTAATAACATATTGAACAACGTTGTTAACACAACAACAGGTGAAATACCATTCACCAGGTGGCATGGCAGGAAACCTGACCTAAGTTACCTGCACACATTTGGTGCACCAGCATGGGTGCATATTCCTGCACAACTCAGAAAAAAGGGCAACATAGAGCTAAGCGATTTTTCTTCGTTGGTTATCAGGCAAACCATAGGGCATATAGATTTTGGGAGAAAGGCACATCTAAAGTGTTATGTAGTGCTAGTGCCCAATTTCTAGAACATGAAGGATGGGAGAAATTAGAACAAGATGCCAATAAAGATGTAATTATTGAATCCTATAGAAATCCCATTAGTTATCCCTGTAACTTTAAAAATAAAGTAAAGAGACAAATACAGGATGAAATAGTGCCCATAAAGGAAGAAACAGATTCAATAGCTGAACAGGATGAGGAAGATGAACAGGTAGTAGTTCAACAAAGTCCTCCTGTAAGCCCTGTAATTCCCAGAAGAACTACACGTGTATCTAGACCGCCTGATAGGTACCAGGCTAACACAGTGTGCCAGATTAATCAAGTTCCTAATTCTGTAGAAGAAATAAAAAAGTATCCTACTAAGGAAAAAGAAAGTTGGTATGCAGCAATGAATAAGGAACTGAATTCATTAAGAGATATGAAAGTGTATGACAATGCCAAATTACCTGTAGGTAAGAAGTCCATTGGCTGCAAATGGATATTTAAGGTAAAAACAGATAAAGATGGTAATTTAATCCATAAGGCAAGGTTAGTAGCCCAAGGTTTTAGGCAGAATGCCAATGACTACGATGAGGTGTTTGCACCTAGTCTTAAGGCAGCAACCTTGAGGGCAGCTTTAGTGTGGGCAGCTAGTAAAAACTATATAGTTAACCATCTAGATGTGGAAACTGCTTACTTGCACGCCCCATTAAAACATACTATTTATATGAAAAAACCTGTTGGTATTAAAAGTGAAAATAAGAATAATAATGATTGTTGGTTGTTAAAGAAAAGCCTCTATGGTCTTAAACAATCAGGCTATGAATGGAACCAGTATATTGTAAAGGAACTAAACAATATAGGATTTAAAGCTGGTTTAGCCGATCCATGTCTGTTTAAGAGGGAGACAAATGGGAAAATATCATTATTATTATTGTTCACTGATGATATTGCATTGATAACTGAAACTAATGATGAAGCAAATAAAATAATAGCATCATTAGGAAAGAGAATAAAGATCAAGCAATTAGGGAGATAAAGAAATATCTCAGTTTAAATATAAAGAAAACACGAAAGGTTTTAAGATATCTCAGGAAGATAAGATAAGCAAATTGCTAAAAGATTATAAGATGGAGCTTTGTAAGCGGCTAAGACTCCAATGAGTCAGGAGTTTAGCAACACTGATGAACAAAGCCCGGAGTTTGATAAGGTGATTTATCAATCTTTAATTGGTAGTTTGACTTATATAAGTAATTGGTCTAGACCAGATATTTCGTACTGTGTGAATCAGTTGGCTAGATTCAATTCTGCACCGTGTGAAAGACACTGGATTGCAGCTAAGAGGATATTAAGATATCTTAAAAAGACAATGAATTATTCATTGTATTTAGAGCCAAAAGGTGATTTAATTCTGAGTGCTTATGCAGATGCTAGTTTTGCATCAGAAAGAGACACTAGAAAGTCGACTTCAGGAACAGCCATAATGCTGGGTAAGACATTAATAGGCTGGAAGTCAATAAGACAACAGCATATAAGTTTGTCTACTATGGAGGCAGAATTCTCCTGTTTATCTCTGTTATGTACAGAATTAATAATGTATAAACAAATGTTAATTGATATAGGTATAACTGTGGATTATCCTATAATTATACATGAAGATAATCAGGCAGCAATTCAAATGGCCACAAATATTGCAGTAAAAACAAGGAGCAAACATACAGATCTAAGATACCTAAACGTGAGACAATCTGTAAGAAGTAAGATGATTCAGCTAGAGTACTGTATGTCGGAGGACAATCTAACCCCATAATTTTACTAAAGCCCAAGGTGCCAGTAAGCACCAGGAGAGTTGTGAAAACTATGGGGTTAGATTGTAAAGTATATATATTTATTTCACCCAAAAGGGGAGTATGTTAGGTATAACATTGATACCAAATATGATTTGGGTGAATAAATATATAAAACTTAGATATCATGGTTTAAGTGCTTATCACTTTAAGCACAATGTTGCAGGCAATTAGCCGATTAAGGTGCGATTAGAAGTTACAATATAAGGAAGCATTAGAAGCTGGAAAACTTACTGTGACTAACTGTGAATACTGTTTGTACTGTGCCTGTGACCGAGATGATCCTGTCTGCTACTGTTTGCTGATTTACTGCGGAATTCAACTGTTCTACTGTTTGAGCGTCTTGCTGAATATCCAGCGTTTGTTTCTCTGGAGAGAGGCACCGGAGGAGGAGAAGATATCTTTATCGGCTGATAAAGATATTGTAAGACTCTTAACTTGGACTGTAATAGTGAGTCTTACTGGATGGAAATATAGTGAATGACAAATGGACTGAATGACAATGCTTTAAACTCTAAATGGATTAAAAACTATTTAAACTACAAACAGTGTTTGTGTTCAGTGTGTGTATACTCTGGGGCCCTTCCACTCTCGTTTGGCTGCCTGGCTTGACTACTGCTGCAATACTCTGCTAGGGGTTAATCCCCTAACACTAACAAACTCTAACCCTCCTCCCTCCCTCCCTTCCTTCCTCCGCTTCCTCCCTCCCCTTCCCTATTTTCCCTTCTTTCCTTCCTCCCTTCGCTTCCTCCCTCTCTCTTTTTCCTTCCTTCCTTCCCTCCCTCCTTCCCTTCTTCCCTCTCATTTCGCCAGTCCCTCCTAGTGGGGAGGTCAAGGATCCAGGCACATCCATGCAGCTCAAGGCCCAAGGATGGAGACCATGGCAGTGGAGGGACTCTGCCAAGGAGGCTTGGAGGATTGCAATGGGTCCCTGGGTCAGCCTTTGGGTCAGAAAGGGCCTCCGTTCTTCATCTGCTCTCTATCACTCCCCTCCGCATCCACATGTGACATGATCACCGTCTTCCAGTATTTGGGGGCTGCCCCCACGAAGAGGGGGTCCACCTCTTCTCCAGAGCACCAGAAGGCAGGAAAGTCCTCAAGGAGAGAAGCGATTTAGAACTCAGGAGGAATTTCCTGACCGGGAGAGCAATCGACCCGTGGAACTACTTGCCTCCACGAGTTGTGCGTGCTCCATCCTTGGAGGCCTCTGTTAGGGATAACATTGTTTTACCCTAACTGTTTTGGGTAAAGATAATAAAATGATGAATCATGGTTTGTCAGATAAAGTGTATGTGACTTTAAGCTAAAGGAATGTAATTAAGGGTGCAGCTGTAAAAGTACTATATAAGCAGCAAGGCACTCTCTGGCTCTCACTGGCTGGCTTATTGAAGACTGCGTTCTTGCTGGATCGGGGAGGAGAAGAAGTGTTGGATTACTTTGAAGATATTTCTCAACGGAGAGAAGATAAGTTTTGGACAGATTTATTATATGTGTACTGACACTGGCTATTCGACACGGACTTTGCAATTAGAGTATCCTCGACAAGACTTGACTGAATTTGGTATTTGACTAATGGACTGTTTATAATGACTATGCTATAATTCTTAAATGGAATAAATTATAATTTTTGATAGCACAAGCGTATCTGTATTTTTACTGCGTGTTAACTAGAAAACTTATCTCACACATTTACCTGTCTTCCTATCTGACTTCGCTGCACATTCTGTTTAGTTTGTTTTCCTTAACACCCATTGGGGAATCCAGGCTTAACACTGGTTATGGGCCCAGAGAGACTGCAAAGTCAATTTAACTAGGATAAAAACAGGTTTATGTAAAAAGTGAGATTTTGTGTTGTTACACGTTACAGTAAACAGACAGCTGTGTTTTATCAATTATAGTTTTATATCCATATAGTGAAATATGGCACAAGACAGTCTACAAAGTTTGTCCCTTATATCCAAGCTGGATGGAACAAACTATGTTTCATGGTCTATGAAATGTAGTCTACTTCTACGAAGAGAAGGTCTGTGGAACATAATTGAAAACCCACCAAACGTAGAAGAATGGGATCCTGAAGATGAGGAAGATAGTCAAAAGATAGAAGAATTTAAACAGAAAAATGAGCAAGCACTTTGCATCATAGGACTATCATTAACTGATCAGCAGCTTGTTCATATACGCGGAGAACAAACAGCTTTTGGGTGTTGGCAAAAACTGAGGAGGATTTATGTTCGAGATAACGTTGGTGCTCACATAAATCTTACACGGAAGCTTTTCCACACGTATCTTCAAAAGAATGGTGATATGCTGAGTCATTTGAATACTATGAAAAGCATTTTTCAAGAACTTCATGAGAAGGAGTTAATTTTCTCTGAGCTACACCAGGTCTACATAATTCTATCTTCATTAGACGAAAGTTTTGATGACTACGTAACTTCCCTTGAAATATTGCCTAAAGAAAGCCTAACTTTAACTGATATCACTGGCAGATTGATTGAAGAGGCCAGAAGAAGGCTTGAAAGAGATCAGTTAAGGAGGGAGCAACCTCAAAAGGAAAATAATGAATCTCCTACTGCATACACAATTAAAAAGTGTTTTAATTGTGGAGGGAGAGGACATTTTGCAAGATTTTGTAAGAAACCAAAGCGCAAGAATGTAAGCCAGAATACTGGAAGACATCAAAGAAGAAATAAGAATTATGAGTTAGCAATGTATAGTAATGGAGTTGTAAAAAATAATTTATGGGTGGTTGACAGTGGTGCGTCCCACTGTATTACAAATGATAACAAAAAATTTGTAAAAATGTCCATGAGTTCACAACATATCTCATTGGCAAACGGATGGAAAATGAAGGCAAAAGGTCAAGGTATTGCTCATTGTTCTAGTATAAATGAGAACATAAAAATGTTATATGTACCTCAACTTAAATTTAATTTGCTTTCTGTTAGAATGTTGGTTAGATTAGGATACATAGTTACCTTTAGGGGAGATACTTGTTTAATTGAAAAAGAAGGTAAGAAAATTACTGCATCTTTAAGAGGTGAATTATATGTGTTAAATGATAATGGTTTAGAAGTGGCTAACACAGTTTATGAAAATAAGAAACCTCATGATGAATGTATTCACTTGTTACACCGAAGGTTAGGTCATTTAAATTTTAAAATGATTAAGAGAACTGTTCAACTATCTAAAGGAATAAGTTTGAAACCTTGTAATAAGTATTTGCAATGTTCTGCTTGTAATCAAAACAAAAGCAAAGTTATACCGGCAAATAGAGTTGATGGATTTACTACCAAAGAGCCTTTAGAGGTAGTATTTGCCGATATAATAGGTCCTAAAAAGCCAAGTGTAGGTGGTGCTAGATACATATTAAGCATAATGGACCACTATTCTAGGTATGGTTTCTGTTTTCTAATGAAGAGAAAAACTGAAACGTATACAAATTTCTTTAATTGGTTAAAATTTGCAGAGAGGAAAACTAAAAAGAAATTAGTAACTCTTATAACAGATAATGGTGCGGAATTTACAAATAATAAATTCCAGAATAGACTTAGAATGGCAGGTATCCAACATAAAAAGTCTGCACCATATAGGCCTCAACATAATGCATTTATAGAGAGGAGAGGCCAAACACTGCAATCAATGGGAAGAACTATGTTATCTGATTCTGGATTACCTGACAATTTGTGGGGAGAAGCTATAATGTGTGGGAATCACATATTAAACAATGTTGTTAATTCAACAACAGGTGAATTACCATTCACTCTGTGGCATGGTAGGAAACCTGATTTGAGTTACATTCACTCATTTGGTGCACCAGCATGGGTCATATCCCTACACAACTCAGGCACAAAGGACAACATAGAGCTAAAAGATTAATTTTTGTTGGATATCAAGCAAACCATAGATCTTATAGATTCTGGGAACCAGGTACATCTAGAGTATACTGCAGTGCTAGTGCACAATTCCTAGAACATATAGGATGGAATAGATTAGAACAAGATTCAGATAATGATGTTATTATAGAACACTACAAGAGGCAGAAAGAAAAGACTAGTTATAAGAAAAGTCCAATTAAAGAAGAAATCCATGAAGAGCAAATAGAATCAGATCAAGAGGAAATAATTGATCAAGAAGAGATAGATAGTCAAGAACAGGAAATAAAAGAAAGTCCACCTGTAAGTCCTGTTATACCTAGATGCACAACACGTATAACTAAACCACCTGAAAGATATCAGGCAAGTATTGTTTGCCAAGTAAATAAAGTTCCAACTAGCATAGATGAACTTAAGATGTATCCTGCTAAGGATCAGGAGAATTGGCAAAAGGCAATGGAAAAAGAGTTAAATTCATTAAAGGAAATGAAGGTTTATGATGAAACCAAATTACCTCCAGGAGAAAAATCCATTGGGTGCAAATGGATATTTAAAGTAAAGACTGGAAATAATGGGAAAGTAACTTATAAGGCTAGGTTAGTAGCACAAGGATTTAACCAAAATGTATTTGATTATGATGAGGTATTTGCACCAAATCTTAAGGCTACAACTTTAAGAGCAGCTCTAGTATGGGCAGCTAAGAATAATTATATAGTTAACCATTTAGATGTAGAAACTGCATATCTACATGCACCATTGCAGCATACAATATATTTGAAAAAACCAGTTGGTATAAAAGATAATAAAGCAAATAGCAATGATTGTTGGAAACTCAAGAAGAGTTTATATGGATTGAAACAATCTGGCTATGAATGGAACCAATATATTGTGAAAGAATTAAACAATATAGGGTTTAAATCTGGTTTAGCAGATCCATGTATGTTTAAAAGAGAAAATAATGGAACGGTGTCATTATTGTTATTATTTACAGATGATATTGCTTTGATTACTAAGACCAATAATGAAGCTACTGAGATTATTTCATTATTAGCCAAAAGGATAAAATTAAAACATTTAGGTGAAATTAAAAAGTACCTAGGATTGACAATTAATAAAACCACAAAAGGATTTAAGATATCTCAAGAGGATAAAATTTGCCAATTAATTAAATTGTATAAAATGGAACTTTGTAAGCCTGCAAAGACTCCAATGAGTCAGGAAATTTGCAAAATGGATGCTCAAAGTCCCAAATTTGATAAGACCATATATCAATCTTTGATTGGTAGCTTATCATATATAAGCAATTGGTCAAGGCCAGATATAGCTTATAGTATTAATCAGCTGGCACGATATAATAATGATCCACATCAATGTCATTGGCAAGCATTAAAGAGAATTTTAAGATATCTTAAAGGAACAATGCACCATGCATTGTATCTAGAGCCAAAAGGTGATTTGAATCTTAGTGCCTATGCAGATGCAAGTTTTGCAACTGACATAAATACTAGAAAATCAACATCTGGAATGGTTATATTATTTGGTAAGACACTAATAGGGTGGAGATCAATCAGACAACAGCATATCAGCTTGTCAACGATGGAAGCAGAATTTTCATGTCTGTCATTACTATGTACTGACTTAATTCTGTACAAACAGTTATTATTAGACATGGGTATAACTGTTAAAGATTCCATTATTGTGTACGAGGACAACCAGGCAGCTATACAATTAGCTACTAATATTGCTGTAAAGACTAGATCAAAGCATACTGATTTAAGATACTTAAATATTAGAGAATCTGTTAAAAATGGTCTAATTAAACTTGAGTACTGCATGACGGAAGAAAATATTGCAAACCAGTTTACAAAAGCACAAGGTATTGTAAAATTTAAAGAGAGTTGTGACAATTATGATTTAAAGATGTAAATGGTTATATTATTGTAATATTATTATTATTACCCAAAAGGGGAGAATGTTAGTGTTACGTTTGGAGAATAATGGAGACCAGACATCTGACCAGTGACTTCAACTCTTTAATAACAGTAGATTGAACAGAACAGAGCAAGGCTATGGGCAGCAGTAACCCTTTTATAGGGTTGGCTGCTACCCTATTAACCAATAATATATGCAACAAGTCCAACTAAGGTCCAATAAGAAGTGTCCAACAGTGGCCAATCAGGGGCTTGTTATGGCCCAATCCCTGTACAACGTATAAGGACCAATCAGGTGTGCAGGCTTCCAAAACCTGCTTTGCATTTGGGCCACATTACTTTTTTTATTGATTCACAACACCCCTCCCCCTTGGGCTCCGTTTGAGGGGAGTTGTAACAAAATCTTCAAGATAGACAGGCTGTTTGGTCTGTCTCGATGATTTCCGTGGCTCCACCTGGTTTGGCCTAACGTCCGGTTCCGGTGGAGCGTTTGGATGATCACCATTAAGTTCTGTTTCGCTGCACGGTGATTCCGTGCTGCTACCGTTGTGGTTGTCTCCACCAATCAGTGTTTCCTCGGGGTTTCGCAGTTCGGTTTCCCCCGTGTTAAAATCCCATGGGAAATTCAACTCCCTCCCCGCTTCAATTCCCGGTACTTCGCTGGGCCGTAGGGTTTCTGTTGTCCTGCTATCTGTCGTATCAAAGTTAATTTCCTCGATATTTCCTCCCCCCTCAGTTGATGAACCCGGGGAGCCATGGGCGCTGGGTGGCAATCGCGAACGGAGTTGGTCTATATGGCGTTTCCACACCCTCCCATAGTCTGTTAGCAGGCGGTAAGATCTAGGCCCTGTGAGGTGGGTGACGGTTGCGGGTATCCATAAAGGGTCGCCGGAGAAGTTTTTGGCAAAGATTAAATCGCCTACCTTAAATTCCCGGCATTTGCTAGTGGAGCCGCAAGGCTTTTCAGGTGCGTATGCGGGGTGGAGCCTATCGAGGTGTGATCGTAGCTTCCGCCCCATGAGAAGTTCGGCGGGCGTTTTGTTGGTAATGCTGTGGGGCGTGATGTGCTGCAACAATAAAATTCGATTGATTTTTTCGTCAATGTCGCTGAATTCCATTTTGTGGAGGGTCTTTTTTACAAACTGTACCATGCGCTCTGCACGTCCGTTCGCCGCAGGGTGCGCGGGTGAGGTTAGCGCATGGCGGATGCCCCGGTCAGCAAGATATTGCTCAAATGGTAATGCTGTAAACTGTGGGCCGTTATCCGAGACCAGAACGTCCGGGTAACCATGAGTGGCAAACAGTCTGTTTAATTTGTTAATAACTGAGTCTGTTGTAGTTGTGTTCATTCGATGGATCTCGAGCCAATTAGAATAGGCATCGACTGTAATAAGGAAGATGTGGCCTTTTGTAGGCCCCGCAAAGTCAATATGAATACGGGACCATGGTCCCCTCGGAGTTTCCCATTCTGTTGGGCTTGCTTTTGGTGGGGCGTTGCTGACGTCTTGACAACGTTGGCACGTAGCGACCCAGGCTTCGATTCTTTTGTCGATTCCCGGCCACCATGCGTAGCTCCGTGCGAGTGCTTTCATCCGCACGATGCCCGGATGTCCGTCGTGCAATACCGCTAACACAGTTCGTTGCAGTTTGTCCGGGATTACGACTCTGTCGCCCCACAAAATACACCCCCCTTGGGAAAACAGTTCAGTTTGGCGGGTTTTGAAAGGTGCCCATTCAGGTGATAGTTGTTCTGTTGGCCAACCACGTTCCACCCAGCGTAGGATGTGTTGTAACACCGGGTCTCGTTTTGTTTCAAGGGCAATGTCTCTCGCTGTTAATGGCGGCGCGTTAAGAGCCTCAATTTGTAGTGTAGTGATGGTTGGAGCGGGATCTTCAACCGATTCTGGAAGCGGTGTTCTGCTCAATGCATCAGCGTGGAGAATTGATTTCCCCGGGCGGTGTTGCAAGGTGTAATTGTACACCGCCAAGAATTCAGACCATCGGGTCATTCTGGGGGACAATATATACGGGGTTGGTTTATTACCCGCAATAATCCCCAGTAGTGGTTTATGATCAGTAATTATTGTAAACGCATGCCCATACACATATTCATGAAACCGTTTAACTGCAGCCACAATAGCCAAAGCTTCTTTATCCAGCTGACTATAATTTCTTTCAGCTTTAGCTAAAGTTCGTGAAAAAAACGCGACGGGGGCTTCTGCTCCACTTGGTAAAACGTGGGCCAGGATTGCTCCAACCCCAAAAGGCGAGGCGTCACATGTAATAGTTAACGGCAGAGTCTCGTTGTACTGCATAAGTACAGACTCAGAAGTCAGTAATTTTTTTACTTGTTGGAAAGCGTGTTGTTCACGTTGTCCCCAAACCCACGATGCTTTTTTGTCTAAGAGTCTATGTAACGGCTCTGCTACTGTTGCTTTATTTGGTAAGAATACGTTATAAAAATTGATAAGTCCAAGGAACGCTTGTAGATCTGCTTTGTTCCTTGGAGTGGGGGCCTTCTTAATTGCTTTTAATTTATCCTCAGTAGGATGGATTCCTTGGCTGTCCAGAAGGTATCCCAAGAACTCCACCCTTTCGGTACATAACTGGCATTTATTTTTTTTGACTTTGAGGCCGGCGTCTTGGAACCTTTGTAAGACCATTCGAAGTCGTTTCTCTAGAGTGTCTCTGTTAGGGGCGGCGATGAGTACATCGTCGAAATACGGAACGACCCCCTTATTCCTTGTAACAGTCTTTCCATTAAGCTCTGAAAAATTCCTGGGCGACGCTCACCCGAACTGGAGCGGTTGCATTTAAATGCGCCCCTATGCGTGACGATAGTTTGCGCCTCCGCGGTGGCCGGGTCTACAGGCAATTGTTGATACGCCTGTGCTAAGTCTAATTTAGCGAAAACTTTTCCGCCGCCCAGGGAATGGAGCAGGTGTTGCACTACCGGCACTGAATATGCACTCTGCTGAAGTGCATGGTTTAGGGTGGCCCGGTAGTCTCCGCAAATTCTCAGGGAGCCATCCGGCTTGATAGGTGTCACTATTGGGGTTTCCCACCGGGCGTGGTCGGTGGGTTCCAGCACGCCCTGTGCTATTAACTTATCGAGTTGTTCGTCGATTTTAGGCTTCAGGGCGAACGGCACCCGACGCGGCTTAAGGCGGATGGGTGCTATCTCAGGGTTCAAGTTAAATGAGATTGGGGTCCCCTTATACTTGCCTAGTCCGTTCACGAAAACGTCTTGGAATTCTTGCACGAGTGCTTCCTCCCAATCGTTGCTTTCGGCCCGGTGGACTCCGGCTACAGTGATCCCCAGTGGTCTCAACCATTGCAGGCCTAAGAGGCTAGGCCGGTCACGGTCAACGACAGTCAGTGGTAGTGCGACGGTGCGGTCTTTGAAAGAGACCTGGAATCGGCAGGACCCGACAACGGGAATCCGGTTACCCTGGTAATCTTTGAGTATAACTCTTTGAGGGTTGAGGTCCTGGCAGCGAATCGTCGGAAGGAGCTGTTGGAGTGTCTTCCAGGACGCCATCGAGAGTGATGACCCTGAGTCTACCTCCATTACACAAGGTTTGTTTTCGATAGCGACTTTTACTCTGATTTTCCCGGCATCAAGGGACGTAGCGTGGCCTATGGTAATTGTTTGGTGGGTCTCTTCCCGCCTGGTTTCTTTACGCCTGGTGGAAGTGGTGGACGGTTTGTTTCTGTAGGAGCGGCTTCCCCATTGGTGATTCAGTTGGTCTCGGGGTGTACCGAGGAATCCTGAAGACTGGCATTCGGCCTGTCGGGGTTTGGAGTTGGTGTTCTGCTTGCTTCTGCAAACCTTTGCGATGTGACCTCTTTTCCCGCAAACGCGGCAGAGTGCGTCAAGGAATTTGCAGCTAGATCGTGGGTGATTCGCTCCACATCCTGCACAAGGCCGAAATGAGTGTGGTGTGAACTGGTCTCGTTCAGTTCGGAGTCGGTTGACCTCTTCCTCATCACTCTCTGACGGGGATTCTAGGTCTTCGTGGTGAGTCGATACCGTGTGTCTCTCTGTGCGAGGCGAGGTATCCTTGGCGAGTTGACGTAGCGGTGCACTGGTGCGGCGAATTCGGGCTGCCGACTTTTTAGTTGCTTCTGCTGCCGTGGCTTCTTTAATGGCATCGGTGAGGCTGATGTCCCCCTTCGCCATGATTTTGCTCTGGATCGTGCAGTCTTCGAGGCCCAGAACTAGGCAGTCCCGGAGGGCTTCTTCTAAATCAGAGAATCCGCAGAGGCCTCCAAGGTTTCGGAGGTCCGCGATATAGTTGGCAAGACTTTCGCCTTTCTGTTGGACCCTCTGGTAATATTCGTGTCTTCTGACTAAGGTTGGAACGGTGGGCGTGTAATGGGCCTGTAGCAGAGGCTCGAGGACGTCCCAGTCCATTGCTTTTACTTCGGCTGGCTTGGCAAGTGATTTTGCCATTTTAAACACGGTCGGGCCGCAATGGGTTAGAAATACAGCTCTTTTTTTGCTGGCTGTTGCGTCTTTCAAGTTGTTGGTCTCTAGAAACATCTGAAACCTATCCATATACGACTCCCATTCTTCGGTTTCGGGGTTGAATGGAGCGGGTGGTACGGCACCGCTGGCCATGTCGCTGTTGATAGTGCGTATTCGACCACGTGCTCTGTTTGTTGCTCTGTCGATCAGTCAGCTCTTCGGTCTCCAAATCCCATCCTCGTCGCCAGTGTTACGTTTGGAGAATAATGGAGACCAGACATCTGACCAGTGACTTCAACTCTTTAATAACAGTAGATAGAACAGAACAGAGCAAGGCTATGGGCAGCAGTAACCCTTTTATAGGGTTGGCTGCTACCCTATTAACCAATAATATATGCAACAAGTCCAACTAAGGTCCAATAAGAAGTGTCCAACAGTGGCCAATCAGGGGCTTGTTATGGCCCAATCCCTGTACAACGTATAAGGACCAATCAGGTGTGCAGGCTTCCAAAACCTGCTTTGCATTTGGGCCACATTACTTTTTTTATTGATTCACAACAGTTAGGGATAACATTGTTTACCCTAACTGGTTTGGGTAAAAATAATAAATATGGTATCATGGTTTGTTAGTTAAAGTGTGTGTAACTTTAACAGCAAGAATGTAATTAAGGGTGTGGTTGTAAAAGCACTATATATGAAGGGAGGCAAATGCATCTCTCTCTCTGGCTTTACTGATCCCTAATCCCAAAACAAAACAAAAAAGCAGATTACCCATATCAATAAGGAAACTTCAATCCAAAAAGAGATCACTCTGGCGGAAAAACAAATCTGGTCACGTTGCCAATTTCAAAAACCGATACAAAAATTTATGCCACCAGATAAAGACCGAATGCACCAATTATCACATTAAACAAGAGGAAAACCTTCTAAGCACCAATTCCACCCGTGCTTTTTACAATTTTGTAAACAACAAACTAAAAGACTCAAGGTCCATCCCTCCCTTGATAGGACCTGATGGTAAAGACTGCAACGACGACACCATTAAAGCCAACATCTTTAACACATTCTTCGGCTCAGTATTTGTAAACAGCAATGGATCATGCCCAGTATTTCCTAGCCGTACCACAGATAACAACAATGATCTAATACATATTGATTTCACAGAAGACAGTGTTGAAAAATCACTACGCAATCTAAAACCATCCCTATCTATTGGACCGGATGGAATATGTGCCTACTTCTTAAGAAAGCTATCCACTGCCATAGCCAAACCTCTAAGCATAATCTTTGAAAAATCTTTCAGGACCAGCTCCTTGCCTAACCTATGGTCACAAGCCACAGTCATCCCCATCTTCAAAAAAGGGAGACCCAAGCCTAGTTGAAAATTACAGGCCAATCTCCTTATGCTGCGTCACCTGCAAAGTCATGGAATCAATTATTAACCAATCCATCATCCTCCACTTAGAGACAAACAACCTACTCTCCAATAAACAATTTGGTTTCAGAAAAAACTATCCTGTAATCTGCAACTCTTACACTGCAAAAACATATGGACGACACAACTCGACCAGGGCAAAGCAATAGACGCAATCTACATAGACTTCTGTAAAGCCTTTGATTCAGTGGTACACGACAAACTACTCCTAAAAATAAAATCCTATGGTATCTCTGGACAACTGAATAACTGGATAGAAGCATTCCTGTCAAACAGACAACAAATGGTCAAAATCGGGAGCGTCCTATCAAATCCAGTACCTGTCAATAGTGGTGTCCCCAAGGCAGTGTTCTAGGACCAACTCTCTTCATACTCTACATAAACGACCTCTGTGATCATATTAAGAGCAATTGCGTTCTCTTCGCTGATGATGTAAAGCTGTTCAATACCACAGACAATACTGCTACCCTACAAAAAGATCTTGACTATGTATCAGAATGGTCAAACAAATGGCAACTTCAAATCTCAACAAATAAATGCTCTGTCTTACATATTGGCAAAAAAAATCAGAAAATAAAATACAAGCTGAATAGTCAAGATCTTGTTGATGACCCAAGCTCTGTAAAGGACCTTGGAATACTCACCTCTAATGATCTAAGTGCTAGAGCCCACTGCAACTACATAGCCAAAAAGGCATTAAGAGTTGTTAACCTAATCCTACATAGCTTTTTCTCTGGTAATATCACACTACTAACCAGAGCATACAAAACATTTGCTAGACCAATACTCGAATACAGTTCATCAGTCTGGAACCCACATTACGTATCTGATATTAGCACAATTGAGAAAGTCCAGAAATATTTCACAAGAAGAGTTCTCCACTCCACTACTCGTTGTAGAATACCTTATGCCACCAGACTTGAAATTCTAGAACTAGAAAACCTTGAATTACGCCGCCTTCGGTCTGACTTAAGCATGGTATATAAAATCATACATTGCAATGTCCTACCTGTCAATGAATACTTCAGCTTCAACCATAACAACACAAGAGCACACAATAGATACAAACTCAAAGTAAACCGCACCAAACTTGATTGCAGGAAATACGACTTCAGCAATAGAGTGGTCAATGTCTGGAATACTCTACCCGACTCTGTAGTCTCTTCCCCAAACCCCAAAAACTTTAACCTTAGACTGTCTACTATTGACCTCACCCCTTTCCTAAGAGGTCTGTAGGGCGTGCATAAGCGCACCAACGTGCCTACCGTCCCTGTCCTATTGTTTCTCTTATTCTTTTATTTTTTCTTATATGTACCCATTTCATGTATTCACAACTATGTATACACTTATACTTATTATCTTGTAAACAATTGGCAAATCAAATAAATAAATACAAATAAATAAAAATAAATAAATAAATAATTACTGGATGGTTTGATGACTGCATTCTTGCTGAAACGAGGTGAGAGAAAAAGGGAGTGTTGATTTTCTCAACGGAGAGAAAATAAAGTTTGGACAGATTTATTGTAAGTGAACTGACATTGGCTATTCAACACGGACTTTGCAAATAGAATATCCCCGACAAAACTTGACTGAAATTGATATATGACTAATGGACCGTTTATTTTGACTATGCTATAATTCTTAAATGGAATAAACTATATTCTTGATAGCACAAGCGTATCTGTATTTTTACTGCGTGTTAACTAGAAAACTTATCTCACATATTTACCTGTCTTCCTATCTGACTTCGCTACACGTTCTGTTTAGTTTGTTTTCCTTAACACCCGTTGGGGAATCCAGGCTTAACAGGAGTAGCTCTTACTATCATCTTACCTCTCCAGGTACATAGCAGCACATTTGTCATACAAACCAGGAGTCTCATGTCCCCGGAAAGCAGGTGTCCTTAACTTACCTGGCGCTTTGGAAGCTTCCCTTGGAGGCCATCAAGTCCAACTTCCTGTTCGGTTGATTGTCTTCAAAAGACGGCAATTTGGCTACTTTTCAAACACATCCCTGAACAAGAACTCAACATGAAAGCACTTCACTGTTATTTATTGCCAGGAAGTTTTTCTCTTTTTAAACTTTAATTTGGAAATATTCTCTTGTTATGTTCCAGTAAGATTGGGGGCAGGTGTTTCTGGTTCTCTCCAGCCTCTGCAAACTGCCCACTTGTGTTGACTTGGGAGGTGTGGAGTATGCTTAGGTCTAGCAAAACCAATATTCCCATTGCTGTTTGCCCACAGACCATGGTGTTGTTCTGATATCGATACTCAGTTGGCATCTGCCAAAGAAACCCATTATGTTCTTCTCAAGAAGACACTTAACCCATGGAAGGACGTGTGAAACCCTGTGGAATGTAGAGGGTGTAACCTGCCCCCTCGCCCACTGTCAACACTCAGGAATGACAGGAAAACCACTTGTGGGAGATTTGAAACCTGCTCTTGATAGGGTCCCTGGTCTCCAGCAGAAGCTCTGCCCCTTCCCATTGGCTGGCAGAGCGCTCCAGAGGAATTCCCCCACGAGGAAGGACGTGTAAAAGAGTCCTATATAGCAGTGATCCCCAACCTTTTTTACGCCGCGGCCCGGTACCGACATCAGCTGGGCGCCGCGGCCCGGCACCGGCATCAGCTGGGCGCTGCCATCTTTTTTGATGAAAAAGTGCTTCCGGTGACCTCACCGAAGCACGTTTTCATCAAAAATAGCGGCTCTTTTTCCAGTGAGCTTTTCCGGGTAGAAATGGCTTTCTACCCGGAAAAGCTCACCGAAGCACTGGCGCCGCCATCTTTTTGATGAAACGTGCTTCCGGTGAGCTTTCTACCTGGAAAAGCTCACCGGCGCTGGCGCCGCCATCTTTTTTGATGAAAAGCGTGCTTCCGGTGAGCTTTCTACCGGAAAAGCTCACCGAAGCGCTGGCGCCGCCATCTTTTTGATGAAAGCGTGCTTCCGGTGAGCTTTCTACCTGGAAAAGCTCACGAAGCGCTGAAGCTCGCCATCTTTTTTGATGAAAACGTGCTTCGGTGAGCTTTCTACCCGGAAAAGCTCACCGGAAGCACTTTTTCATCAAAAAGATGGCGGCGCCCAGCAAGCCAGCGGCCCGGTAGGAGTTGTTCCGCGGACCGGTACCGGTCTGCGGGCCGGTGGTTGGGGACCCCTGCTATATAGAACAATTTCCACCTTCTGGAGAAATTGCAGTTTGAAGAGAAGCAACCTTGAAAGCTCAGCTCCATTTTGGTTGGCCAAGTAAGAGAGTCCAGGTGAGTTAAAGGAAAAGAATAGAATAGAGCTGGAAGCTTCCCTTGGAGGCCATCAAGTCCAACTTCCTGTTCGGTTGATTGTCTTCAAAAGACAGCAATTTGGCTACTTTTCAAACACATCCCTGAACACATCCCTACAAAAAGATCTTGACTATGTATCAGAATGGTCAAACAAATGGCAACTTCAAATCTCAACAAATAAATGCTCTGTCTTAGATATTGGCAAAAAAAATCAGAAAATAAAATACAAGCTGAATAGTCAAGAACTTGTTGATGACCCAATCTCTGTAAAGGACCTTGGAATACTCACCTCTAATGATCTAAGTGCTAGAGCCCACTGCAACTACATAGCCAAAAAGGCATTAAGAGTTGTTAACCTAATCCTACGTAGTTTTTCTCTGGTAATATCACACTACTAACCAGAGCATACAAAACATTTGCTAGACCAATACTCGAATACAGTTCATCAGTCTGGAACCCACATTACGTATCTGATATTAGCACAATTGAGAAAGTCCAGAAATATTTCACAAGAAGAGTTCTCCACTCCTCTACTCGTTGTAGAATACCTTATGCCACCAGACTTGAAATTCTAGAACTAGAAAACCTTGAATTACGCCTGCCTTCGGTCTGACTTAAGCATGGTATATAAAATCATACATTGCAATGTCCTACCTGTCAATGAATACTTCAGCTTCAACCATAACAACACAAGAGCACACAATAGATACAAACTCAAAGTAAACCGCACCAAACTTGATTGCAGGAAATACGACTTCAGCAATAGAGTGGTCAATGTCTGGAATACTCTACCCGACTCTGTAGTCTCTTCCCCAAACCCCAAAAACTTTAACCTTAGACTGTCTACTATTGACCTCACCCCTTTCCTAAGAGGTCTGTAGGGGCGTGCATAAGCACCAACGTGCCTACCGTCCCTGTCCTATTGTTTCTCTTATTCTTTTATTTTTCTTATATGTACCCATTTCATGTATTCATAACTATGTATACACTTATACTTATTATCTTGTAAACAATTGGCAAATCAAATAAATAAAATAAATAAATAAATAAATAAATAAATAAACAAGAACTCAACATGAAAGCACTTCACTGTTATTTATTGCCAGGAAGTTTTTCTCTTTTTAAACTTTAATTTGGAAATATTCTCTTGTTATGTTCCAGTAAGATTGGGGGCAGGTGTTTCTGGTTCTCTCCAGCCTCTGCAAACTGCCCACTTGTGTTGACTTGGGAGGTGTGGAGTATGCTTAGGTCTAGCAAAACCAACATTCCCATTGCTGTTTGCCCACAGACCATGGTGTTGTTCTGATATCGATACTCAGTTGGCATCTGCCAAAGAAACCCATTATGTTCTTCTCAAGAAGACACTTAACCCATGGAAGGACGTGTGAAACCCTGTGGAATGTAGAGGGTGTCACCTGCCCCCTCGCCCACTGTCAACACTCAGGAATGACAGGAAAACCACTTGTGGGAGATTTGAAACCTGCTCTTGATAGGGTCCCTGGTCTCCAGCAGAAGCTCTGCCCCTTCCCATTGGCTGGCAGAGCTCTCCAGAGGAATTCCCCCACGAGGAAGGACGTGTAAAAGAGTCCTATATAGAACAATTCCCACCTTCTGGAGAAATTGCAGTTTGAAGAGAAGCAACCTTGAAAGCTCACCTCCATTTTGGTTGGCCAAGTAAGAGAGTCCAGGTGAGTTAAAGGAAAAGAATAGAATAGAGCTGGAAGGGACTTTGGAGGTCTTCCAGTCCAGCTCAAGCAGGAGAACCTATATCATTTTAGATAAGTGACTGTCTAGACTCTTCTTAAGAGTGTTGGAGTCCCCATGATGGATGCAAGGTGTTCCACTGCCAAAGACCAATGGAACAATTCACCTGAATTGACTGACTATCTATCTATCTATCTATCTATCTATCTATCTATCTATCTATCTATCTATCTATCTATCATCTATCTATCTATTATCTATCTATCATCTATCTATCTATCTATCTATCTATCTATCTATCTATCTATCTATCTATCTATCTATCTATCTATCTATCTATCTATCTATCTATCTATCTATCATCTATCTATCTATCATCTATCTATCTATCATCTATCTATCTATCTATCATCCATCTATCATCTATCTATCTATCTATCTGTCATCTATCTATCTATCATCTATCTATCCATATCAATCTATGTATCTATCTGTTTCTTTCTATCTATCCCCATTTATCTATGTATCTATCTACTGTATATATCTATCTATCTGTTTCTGTCTGTCTATCTATCTCTATTTCTATCTATCTCTATATCTGTTTCTATCTATCTATATTTGTTTCTATCTATATCTGTTTCTATCTATCTATCTATCTATCTATCATCTATCTATCATAGCTATCATCTATCTATCTATCATCTATCTATCATCTATCTATCATATCTATCTATCTATCTATCTATCTATCTATCTATCTATCTATCTATCATCTATTATATCTATCTATCTATCTATCTATCATCTATCTATCTATCTATCATCTATCTATCTATCTATCTATCCATTTATCTATCCATCTATCTATTATCTATCTATCTATCTGTTTCTTTCTATCTATCCCCATTTATCTATGTATATATCTACTGTATATATCTATCTATCTGTTTCTATCTGAAACTATATCTGTTTCTATCTATCTATATCTGTTTCTATCTATCTATCTATCTATCTATCTATCTATCTATCTATCTATCTATCTATCTATCTATCTATCTATCTATCCACTATCTAGTTAAATATCTACCTCCCTACTTATCTATCTATCTATCTATCTCTATCTGTTTCTATCTCTCTATCTCTCTATCTTCTATATATCTATCCCTATCTGTTTCTATTTATCCATCTATCATTATCTATCTATCTATCTATCTATCTATCTATCTATCTATCTATCTATCTATCTATATCTCTTTCTCTCTCTCTCTATCAGTATCTATCTATGTATCTGTTTTTTTCTATCTATCACAATTTATCTATGTCTGTCTGTCTGTCTGTCTGTCTGTCTGTCTGTCTATCTATCTATCTATCTATCTATCTATCTATCTATCTATCTATCTCTTTCTATCTATCTCTATCTGTTTTTAACTATCGATATCTACCTATCTGTTTCTATCTATCTACTGTATATTTGTTTCTATCTATCTATATCTGTTTCTATCTATCTATCTCTATCTGTTTCTATCTATCTATCTATCTATCTATCTATCTATCTATCTATCTATCTATCTATCTATCTATCCATCCATCTATCTATCTATCTATCTATCTATCTATCTATCTATCTATCTATCTATCTATCTATCTATCTATCTATCTATCATCTATCTATCTATCATCTATCTGTCTGTCTGTCTGTCTATCTATCTATCTATCATCTATCTATCATATCTATCTATCTATCATTATCTATCTATCTATCTATCTATCTATCTATCTATCTATCATCTATCTATCATCCATCTATCATCTATCTATCTATCTATCTATCTATCTATCTATCTATCTATCTATCTATCTATCTATCTATCTATCTATCTATCTATCTATCTATCTATCATCTATCTATCCGTATCTATCTATGCATCTATCTGTTTCTTTCTATCTATCCCCATTTATCTATGTATCTATCTACTGTATATATCTATCTATCTGTTTCTGTCTGTCTATCTATCTCTATTTCTATCTATATCTGTTTCTATCTATCTATATTTGTTTCTATCTATATCTGTTTCTATCTATCTATCTATCTATCTATCTATCTATCTATCATCTATCTATCTATCATCTATCATATCTATCTATCTATCAATCATCTATCATATCTATCTATCTATCTATCTATCTATCTATCTATCTATCTATCTATCATCTATCTATCCATTTATCTATCCATCTATCTATCATCTATCTATCTATCTATCTATCTATCTATCTATCTATCTATCTATCTATCTGTTTCTTTCTATCTATCCCCATTTATCTATGTATATATCTACTGTATATATCTATCTATCTGTTTCTATCTGTCTATCTATCTCTGTTTCTATCTGTCTCTATATCTGTTTCTATCTATCTATATTTGTTTCTATCTATCTATCTCTCTATCTTCTATATATCTATCCCTATCTGTTTCTATTTATCCATCTATCATTATCTATCTATCTATCTATCTATCTATCTATCTATCTATCTATCCATCTCTCTCTCTCTCTCTCATTCTCTCTCTCTCTCTCTCTCTCTCTCTTATCAGTATCTATCTATGTATCTGTTTTTTCTATCTATCACCATTTATCTATGTATGTATGTATGTATGTATGTATGTATGTATGTATGTATGTATGTATGTATCTATCTATCTATCTATCTATCTATCTATCTATCTATCTATCTATCTATCTATCTATCTATCTCTTTCTATCTATCTCTATCTGTTTTTAACTATTGATATCTACCTATCTGTTTCTGTCTATCTACTGTATATTTGTTTCTATCTATCTATCTCTATCTGTTTCTCTCTCTCTCTCTCTCTCTCTCTCTCTCTCTCTCTCTGATGGAGTAGAGCAGGTGAGGAAATAGGCAGAGGAGCCATTTCAGGAATCCTCTAGATATACTTCTGGGAGAATGGCCAAAGTATCTCCCACCCTCCTTTGGGTCTCCATGGCCCGTCCTGGTGCTCAGGTGTGTTGAGCAGAGGAAGCCACCTCTTCATCGTCTCTATGTGGCCCTCCCACGCCTTTCCTGATCTCTCCCCTCCTCGCTCCTTGCAGGATGAAGCTCATCGTCTGGGGGGGTCTGCTGGCCGTGACCCTTCTGGCAGGCCCTGCCGCAGCTCAGAGTTGCAGGACCTCACCTGAAGGTAAGAACCCCCTGAAGACCCCTGGAGGGGATATAGGGGTCGTCCTGGCCCTCTCGACAGCCCAGCGGTCTCCTCTTCGTCTTGTAGGACCTTCGCATACCAGCCCACCACCTCAAACGCATTTGAGGCCATAGGTGGTTGCTTGAAGGGAACACGGGCGATGAGAGCCCTCAACCTCAGTGGAACCTGTGGCCTGCTGCATTGCCCTTGGGAGGGTGGGAGAGTCTGGCCAGGCAGGATAAGAACATGGCGAATAGCGTCTCAATGTAGATCGCATGGAATCTACTGAGATGCCAATGTGTTGCAAAGTAGGGAGGGAGGAAGAAAAGGCCAAGGGTGCAACGCTAAATGTCGATGGAGATTTTCCGTCCTGCAGGGCCCTGGTTGTCCCAGAGGTGCTTTTTTTTTTCAAGAGGCAACTGGACTTTCTTGGTTTTTCTTTGAAGACGTTTCGCTTCTCATCTCAAAAGAAACAGAACAGAACAGAATAGAATATACAGGATGGGATGGAATAGAATAGAATTGGGATAGGAATAGAATAATGGAACGAAGAATAGAATAGAATAGAATAGAATAGAATAGAATAGAAATAGAAATAGGAATAGAATAGAAATAGAAATAGAAATAGAATAGAATAGAATAGAATAGAATAGAATAGAATAGAATAGAATAGAATAGAATAGAATAGAATAGAATAGAAAATAGAATAGAATAGAAATAGGAATAGGAATAGAATAGAATAGAATAGAAAATAGAATAGAATAGAATAGAATAGAAAATAGAATAGAATAGAAAATAGAATAGAAATAGAAATAGAAATAGAAATAGAATAGAATAGAATAGAATAGAATAGAATAGAAAATAGAACAGAACAGAACAGAACAGAACAGAACAGAATAGAATAGAATAGAATAGAATAGAATAGAATAGAATAGAAAATAGAATAGAATAGAAATAGGAATAGGAATAGAATAGAATAGAATAGAAAATAGAATAGAATAGAATAGAATAGAATAGAAAATAGAATAGAATAGAAAATAGAATAGAATAGAATAGAATAGAATAGAATAGAATAGAAAATAGAATAGAATAGAATAGAATAGAATAGAATAGAATAGAATAGAATAGAATAGAATAGAATAGAATAGAATAGAATAGAATAGAATAGAATAGAATAGAATAGAAAATAGAATAGAATAGAAAATAGAATAGAATAGAAAATAGAATAGAATAGAATAGAATAGAATAGAATAGAATAGAAAATAGAATAGAATAGAATAGAAAATAGAATAGAATAGAAAATAGAATAGAAATAGAAATAGAAATAATAGAATAGAATAGAATAGAATAGAATAGAATAGAATAGAAAATAGAACAGAACAGAACAGAACAGAACAGAACAGAATAGAATAGAATAGAATAGAAAATAGAATAGAATAGAATAGAATAGAAAATAGAATAGAATAGAATAGAAAATAGAATAGAAGAATAGAATAGAATAGAATAGAATAGAATAGAATAGAATAGAATAGAATAGAATAACAGAGTTGGAAGGGACCTTGGAGGTCATCTAGTCCAGGGGTCACCAATCTTTTGGACCTCAAGGACCACAAAACTCATAATTTTAAATCTCGGGGACCACTAATATGAATTTTGACTGACGTTGGTGGGAGAGAGAGAGAGGGAGGGAGAGAGAGAGAGAGAGACCTGATCTAACCTCTCTCTCTCCCTCCCTCTCTCTCTCCCTCCCTCTCTCACTCACACACACACAAACACAAACACACAGAAGCAGGGGTGGAATTCAAATCTATTAACAACCGGTTCTTGGGCACGACCTAATTTGTGGGTGTGGTTTGGTGGTCATGTGACTGGCTGGGCATGGGTTGTATGTAAATATTATCAATATTTATGTAAATATTGAATTTTTTATTTAAAAAAGAGCAACTTTTACCCAAAATTAGGCAAAGCAGGCAGGCAGATTGAGTTGCTCACAGAATCACAGATTCAGAGATCTGTCTTTCTGCCATCAGCTATCTGAGTCTGCACTGAATAACAGAACCTTCAGTCCTAAGGGAGGTTTGGCTCTGCTTAAAAGCACAGCCGAAGATCTAAAGATTAGCTAGAAAGCAAGAAATCCAACCATTTCCTGCTTCCTAGCTAATCTAAATCTCCCGGCACAGCAGAACAGATGATGGTCGGGGGGGAAGGAAAAACAGCAACTTAGCGGGCAAGTTTGGCCGGGTAAGGAGTGAGTGGGCGGGGAGGGGAGGGTTCCTGTGGGCCATGTGGGTGGCACAGCCTTGTGTTCCTGTGCAGCCTGGATTAATTGCTTTGATGGGTGCTCTGGGGGTGACATTTCTCTGCGGACCACCAAAATTTTCTCACGGACCACCAGTGGGCCGTGGACCAGCGGTTGGCGACCACTCTTCTAGTCCAAGCCCCTGCTCTTCTGAGAAGCGAAACGTCTTCAAAGAAAAACCAGAAAGTCCAGTTGCCTCCCCCAGTAGCAAAGAAACGGAGCACAGAACTCAGCTCCCTTCCTTTCACCCCTTTCCCAGTCTTCAAAACTCACCCCACGCCCCCTCCAAAAGGGCTCCCCTGGCAGCTTTGCACCTTCCCTCCTCTCTCCCTGAAGGTCCCCCGCTGCCTGTCCCCCTTCAAGGCCTCCTCTGTTCTCTCCTGCAGGAGTAAAGGCAACGAACGTGGCCTTAGGAAAGCCAGCCTACCAGTCCTCCATCCACCCCCATGAGCTCCATGGGTCACCAGGCAGAGCCGTGGATGGGGACTGCAATGGGAACTGGAGCCACGGCTCCTGCATCCGCACCAAGCATGAAGCACAACCATGGTGGTATGTAGACCTGGGACACTCCTATAACATCTCCACGGTGGTGGTGAAAAACGTCGAGGAGTGCTGTGGAGAAAACATCTATCACCTTGAGGTCCACGTGGGAGACGCTCTGGAAAACCACGGGAGATCCAATGCTCTGTAAGTTGCGCTGAGCCAGCTGTCACCAGGTGTTTGGGGGCTCCGGGTGGTTAAAGGTAAAAGGTAAAGGTTCCCCTGGCACCTATGTGCTAGTCGTTTCCAGCTCTAGGGGGCGCTGCTCATCTCCGTTACAAAGCCAAAGAGCCAGCGCTGTCTGAAGACGTCTCCGTGGTCATGTGGCCGGCATGACTAAACGCCAAAGGTGCATGGAACACTGTTACCCTCCCACCAAAGGGGTCCCTATTTTCCTACTTGCATTTTTACATGCTTTCAAACTGCTAGGTTGGCAGAAGCTGGGACAAGTAACGGGAGCTCATTCTAATTCAGAGTACTAGGGATTCGAACCGCCGAACTGCCGGCTGTCAGGATTCCAGCAATCACTCTAATTAAATCATGAGTCTCGAGCCCAACTTAAAAAACTTCAAAGGATTCATTAGAGGCGACATACTGGCCCTGCTCTGTATGAAGCCAACTCTGGCATAGGTCATTTACAGCCCCCTGGGACCCTGTTTCCCCCCCTCCCCTCCCAGGTGTGTCATAAATCAGATTCTCCAACTGAGCCCATTCACAGGCTGGGTGGCATCAATCACGTTCTCCAATTAAATATATTCACGGGCAAAAGCTCTGGTAGTTTAATTACAGTCTTTTAAAGATAAAGAGTTGGAATGTACTTTTGCTTTGCTGCATTGCTCTTCCAGATTTCCTTCCTCCCCTTCCCCCTTTTTTTATGGCAACTACTCAAACAGGCCCAGGAATGTTTGATGAGTTGGCATCGACCTTTCTGCTTGACAAGCTCAGCGTCTTAGCCACTGAGTCACCATGTCTGGGTGTTTGGGGTCACCCAATGTTTGTGGATTGCCACACATAGAATCCACAGCTAGTGTGGATGCTTTTGGGGTGCTGTTGAATATGAGGTGCCAACTTTGGCTTAGGACCAAGAGGCCACGGTTCCATTGTATGGAGATTGTGAGTTCACCTCCCTCCTCGCTCCCCCAAGAGACAGGGAAAGGCCTGACTTTGGGCTGATGCCAGCTGTTCACCTGACTCAATTGTGGTCTCAATTAGTTTGGGGTCTGTGTGAATCCCACCTGATAGGGATTTCTGTTAGCTAATGTTAGCTAACATTAGCTAATGTTAACTGTTAGTTAATTTCTGCCAGCATGTATGTTGCAAATCTAGAACATGGGTTCCTTCAGAACTGAGGTTGAACACCTGATATCAGGCCACCTGGCTGTGGTAGAAAAGGTGTTTTTTTTCTCTGCTTTGGATTTGGTGCATGGCGTTTCGGTCACTATTTATTTATCTATTACATTTATATTGCCACCTATTCGCCCATGGTGACGATACCATGGAAAGAATGACCCAAGGTGGAAAAGATGCTTCCATATTATTTTGGGCCAGACCTAGGACTAATAAATCATGAGGGGGAAATAGCAAATAAAGATGGACTCAATCATTGCACTTCACTTAGAGAAACTGCTGCACAATTAGACATTTTCCTTGATAAAGCAATGACAGTATTTTTTAAAAAACCTTACCCCTATAGTTTTCCTCTCATGCCATCCCTCTGCCAAACACCTAATGACCACAATACGGTGTTACGTCTAAGGATATTTACCCACGTGGTATGGCTGTATTACTATTATCTTCCTCATCTGTTCCACAACCTTCTATTGGTATCATTATTATGATTATCCTTTGTTATTATGCTTATTATTCCTTTGTTTGTATGTACATTGACAGCTTCTGCACCGGAGACAAATTCCTAGTGTATCTAATCATACTTGGCCAAATAAAGCATATTCTATTGCTATTCTAATTCTATTCTAATTCTATTCTTATTCCTATATTGTATTGTATTGTATTGTATTGTATTGTATTGTATTGTATTGTATTCTATTCTATTCTATTCTATTCTATTCTATTCTATTCTATTCTAATTTCTATTCTATTTCTATTCTATTCTATTTCTATCTTCTATTCTATTCTATCCCCTATTCTATTCTATTGTATTCTATTCATATTGTATTCTATTCTATCTTATCCCCTATTCTATTCTATTGTATTCTATTCATATTATATTGAATTTTGTTCTCTTCTCTTCTTCTATTCTATTCTTTGCCCAACTAGATTAATTTTTCCAATGAATTTCAATATTAAAGGCCAACTGGAGGCGGAATAGAAGAGGGAGAAGAGCACTGGAGAGCTGGGGGGAGCGAGGGGGGCTGTGTTCTCAGGGGGCGTGGGGGGACCAGCAGGTGGGGGGACCAGAAGGACTGCCCTCCTAACCTGTGACCTCTCTTGCCCCACAGCTGTGGGATTATCCTGGACACCCGCCTGGGCTCCATCACTACCATCTACTGCAACGGGCAGGAAGGCCGCTACGTCAGTGTGCACCTACCTGGAGTTAACACCTTGGCCTTTTGCGAAGTGGAGGTCTATGGCACTCAGTAGGGAAGCCACGTCCTGTTCTGGGGACGATGGACACCTGCAAATCCCAAAAAAACCCCAAAAACTTTAACCTTAGACTGTCTACTATTGACCTCACCCCTTTCCTAAGAGGTCTGTAGGGGGCGTGCATAAGCGCACCAACGTGCCTACCGTCCCTGTCCTATTGTTTCTCTTATTCTTTTATTTTTCTTATATGTACCCATCTCATGTATTCACAACTATGTATACACTTATACTTATTATCTTGTAAACAATTGACAAATCAAATAAATAAATAATAAATAAATAAATAAATAAATCAATCCAAATAAACGGCCTCTGGGCTCCTAAGACGCATTCCTGGGTGTCCTCTGGTCCTTCTTTGGTGGAAAGGGAGGCCTTGGAGCAGGGTGGGATTCAACCTTTTTAAACTACTGGTTCTGTGGGCATGGTTTGGTGGGCGTGGCAGGGGAAGGATATACTGCAAAATCCCCAATCCCTCCCCACCCCACTGACCTGCTTTCCAGCTCCATTATCCTGTGCAGGGCAACCAAAGGAGACCCAGCCGATCAGCTGGGACTCAATGGGAGGCAGAGAAGAGATGGGGTTGGCGGGGCCAGTCAGAGGTGGGATTTGCCGGCTCTCCGAACTACCCAAAATTTCCTCCACCGGTTCTCCAGAATTGGTCAGAACCTGCTGAAGACCACCTGTGCCTTGAGGTCTGTTTGGGGAAAGCAAGGGAAGCCTTCTCAGTATAATAAAATACAAAATAAAATAATACTCCTTAAAAATGAATAAATTAGAAAGAAAACAAAAAGCAAGTAAACTCAAAAGGCTGATTTGATGGACAACTAGGTCTTTTTCTGCTGTCAGTTTTCTACATTTTCTTTTGTTTAGTATCCTATGATTATGTCAATTGCTTATTTAATAGCTTATGACTCACCAAGCCTCGTATCTTATGATTTATGATGATTGTATTTTATTATTATGATCACAATTAATCACTTGTTGCTTGTATGTATACTGAGAGCTTCTGCACCAGAGACAAATTCCTTGTGCACCTAAATTCCATTCTATTCTATTCCTGTTCTGTTCTGTTCTGTTCTATTCTTTTTTCTATTCTATTCTTTATTCTATTCTGTTCTGTTCTGTTCTCTTTTCTATTCTCTTTTCTATTCTCTATTCTCTTCTCTTCTGTTCTCTTCTCTATTCTATTCTATTCCTTATTCTATTCTATTCTATTTTTTATTCTATTCTGTTCTGTTCTCTATTTTATTCTCTCTTCTCTTCTCTGTTCTATTCTGTTCTGTTCTGTTCTGTTCTATTCTATTCTATTCTTTATTCTGTTCTGTTCTGTTCTATTCTCTATTCTCTATTCTCTATTCTATTTTCTCTTCTCTTCTCTTCTCTTCTCTTCTCTTCTCTTCTCTTCTCTTCTCTACTCTACTCTACTCTACTCTACTCTATTCTATTCTATTCTATTCTATTCTTTATTCTATTCTGTTCTGTTCTCTATTTTATTCTCTAATTATCTTCTCATCTCTTCTCTATTCTATTCTATTCTATTCTATTCTATTCTATTCTATTCTATTCTATTCTATTCTATTCTATTCTCTATTCTACTCTGCATCTATTCTGCATTCTATTCCTTATTCTCTTCTATTCCTTATTCTCTTCTATTATATACCCAAGTATATTATATACTCTTCTATATACCCAAGCTCTGTAAAGGACCTTGGAATACTCACCTCTAATGATCTAAGTGCTAGAGCCCACTGCAACTACATAGCCAAAAAGGCATTAAGAGTTGTTAACCTAATCCTACGTAGCTTTTTCTCTGGTAATATCACACTACTAACCAGAGCATACAAAACATTTGCTAGACCAATACTCGAATACAGTTCATCAGTCTGGAACCCACACTACGTATCTGATATTAGCACAATTGAGAAAGTCCAGAAATATTTCACAAGAAGAGTTCTCCACTCCTCTACTCATTGTAGAATACCTTATGCCACCAGACTTGAAATTCTAGAACTAGAAAACCTTGAATTACGCCGTCTTCGGTCTGATTTAAGCATGGTATATAAAATCATACATTGCAATGTCCTACCTGTCAATGAATACTTCAGCTTCAACCATAACAACACAAGAGCACACAATAGATACAAACTCAAAGTTAACCGCACCCAAACTTGATTGCAGGAAATACGACTTCAGCAATAGAGTGGTCAATGTCTGGAATACTCTACCCGACTCTGTAGTTTCTTCCCCAAACCCCCAAAACTTTAACCTTAGACTGTCTACTATTGACCTCCCCCCTTTCCTAAGAGGTCTGTAGGGGGCGTGCATAAGCGCACCAACGTGCCTACCGTCCCTGTCCTATTGTTTCTCTTATTCTTCTTTTATTTTTCTTATATGTACCCATTTCATGTATTCACAACTATGTATACACTTATACTTATTATCTTGTAAACAATTGGCAAATCAAATAAATAAATAAATAAATTATTCTATTCTATTCCTTATTCTATTCTATTCTATTTTATTCCAACCTACTCTACTCCACTGTACTCTATTCTATTCTATTCTATTCTATTCTATTCTATTCTATTCTATTCTATTCTATTCTATTCTATTCTATTCTATTCCAACCCACTCCTACTCTATTCTTTTCTACTCTAATTCTACTCTAGTCTTTCTAAATGTGGTTTCCATATGACAGCAAATGTTTGGCACATAAGGAAGGTGTTGCTTGCACTCGTCAGGCCAGACTGGGGTGAATTGAAAACCCAGGAGATCAGAGGTGGGAGTAGTTCTTACTATCATCTTACCTCTCCAGGTACATAGCAGTAGATGCATAGTACAAATTAGGAAACTTATGATGCCAGAAAACAGGTGTCCTTTACTTACCTGGTGTTTTGGAAGCTTCTGTCTGAGGCCATCAAGTCCAACCTCCTACTCAACTGGTCATCTTCAAAAGATGGCATTCTGGCTACTTTTTTGAAAAGGAGCATCTCTCTCCGTCTCTCTTGATCAGCGTTGCACACTTTCTCAATCTTAGCTGCCGGAAGGTGGGTGGAGTTCAACGGCCAAGCTCTGCTGGCTGGGGAATTCTGGGGGTTGAAGTCCACAAGTCGTAAAGTTGCCAAGGTTGAGAAACACGGTGTACACATTTATTGCCAGAAAGCTTTTTTTCTGACTTTAATTTGGAAATATCCCCTTCTTATGTCCTATCAAGTTAGAACATTGGGGGAGCATTCTGGTTCTCTCAGCATCTCTCAGCAGCTGCAACTCGTGTTGACTTTGGGGGTATGAGTATGGTTGGATCTTGCAAAAACAACATTCATGTTGCTCTTTGCTCCCAGACAACGATGAGATTCTGATGTGGAAATCAGTTGGCATTTGCCAAGGAAGACTATTGTGTTCCTGTCCAGAAGAGAGTCCCTGAACACCCGGAAAGAGGAAGTGACAACCAGTGGAATGTGGGTTGTGTAACATGCCATCTCCCCCACTGCTAACACCTAGTAGTTAGGGGGGAACCACTTGTGGGGGATTTGAAACCAGGTCTTTATTGGGTCCCTGGTCTTCAGCTGCTTTCCATTGGCTGGTTGAATCCTCTGAAGGAAGAGTTCACCCCACGAGAAGGAAGTTAAAAAATATCTGGTACAGAAGAATTTCAATGTTTCATAGTTTGAAGAGCAGCAGCTGTGAAAGCTTATTTGGTTGGCCAGGTGACTGACTCCAGGTGAATGTCTATGGAGATTCTCAGTCATCCAGGTCCTGGTTCTCCCAAAAGTGCTTTTTTTTTTTCAAGAGGCACCTGGACTTTCTTGGCTTTTCTTGGAGGATGTTTCACTTCTCATCCAAGATGCTTCTTCAGCTCTGAGCTGAAGCGAAACAGTTGCCTCTTGAAAAACCACCTTGGCGACAGACTCCAGGTGAGTTTTTAAGAAGTCTGTGGAGACAATGCCAAGACCAGACCCTCAACCCTGGTCTCCTATGAACAGGGAGGGTCCCCACTTTGAGGGACCTTGCTGGAGCAGAACTTGTCCCGGGGACTTTGAAACTCTGTAGCTGTGGATGGCTTGCTCAGGCATCTTCTGAAGATGATGGGAGGTCAATGGACCTTGAGTTCCTCTCCTGGAAGGGCCCAGTTCTCGAGGATCCTGGCTCCTGCAGGAGACCAGAATCTGTTGGAAAAGGTTGCTCCACACACCAGTGGTTTTAGGCTACCGGTTTGGCCTGGTTCAACTGATCCGTTTGCAAAAATTGCTACCGGTTGGGCTGAAAGACGATCAGCTGAGAAGTGGAAGAAGAGAAAAGCGCAGGATCAGCCCTCCCACCCATCCCTACGCTTTTCTCCTCTTTATCCTTTCAGCTGATTGGTGTGGCAGAGCCTCAGCTGGTGTGTGGAAAGCTGCACAAGTGCATTAGGTGCGCAAGTGTTAGGTGCACCCAATAGCCATCCTATGAGAGAGTATATAGGGCTGCCACAGCCACAGCGATGGTTTAGCTAGCTCTGGGAACGAAAGGGGGGAGGTGTAGACCAGGGGTCTCCAACCTTGGGCCCTTGAAGCCTGGTGGACTTCGACTCCCAGAATTCACAGCAAAGCTGGCTGGGGAATTCTGGGAGTCGAAGTCCGCCAGGCTTCAAGAGCCCAAGGTTGGAGAGCCCTGGTGTAGACAGTGGGGGAGGTGTAGAATCATAACAACATTCTTTCCTCTGGGAGCCAAGGACATCCAGCTGGCACCTGGGAAGGTGTGAGAGAAGTTGGCCGGAGTTGGGACATGGCTGTGATTGGACCATGCGATGCAGAGATGGATGCAGGGGAAGGAACTGTGGGGTTTTACTTTGGGTGGGGAAAACGTGGGATTTTAGATTTAGGTTTTCCCCAGATATGCCAATATGATGCCTCCAATAAATTTATACTTTGCAGAAGGACTTTGCCTTGATTCTGTTGCAGGGGTTGCTTGGAACCCTGGCATTCTGAAGAGGAGGATCTTGGGTCCTGGAAGAATCAGAGAAAAACAGGGTTGGAAGGGACCTTGGAAATTTTCTAGTCCAGCCCTTGTCCAAGCAGGAGATCTTATACCCATGATGGTGAACCTATGACAGGTGTGCCAGAAGTGGCACGCAGAGCCCTCTCTCTGTGCACGTGTGCATGTGCCTCCCACTGGGCAGCTGGTCTTCAGGTCTCTGCCGTGCATGCGCTGCAGGGGAGGGTGCACACATGGGGTCACATGCATGGGGGGCAGGTGGGGCGCATGCACAGGGCACATTTTGGGGATGCAGGGTGTTAAGTTTGGAGAATGAGGAGACCAGACATCTGACCAGTGACTTCAACTCTTTAATAATAATAGGAATCAGAATGGAACAGAGCACGTGCTATGGGCAGCAGTAACCCTTTATAGGGTTAGCTGCTGCCTTATTAACCAATGAAACTGCGCAACAGGTTCCAACTACTGACCAATAAGGACAGTCCCAAAAGTAACCAATCAGGGACTGGTTCTGGCCCAATCCCAAGTTGTTGTATAAGGACCAATCAAGTGTGCAGGTTTTCAACCCTTAATTTGCATTTAGGTTATTCACTTTTATTGATTCACAACACCCTCCCCTTGGGTTCCGCTTGAGGGAGCTGTGATAAAATCTCAAGATAGGCAGGCCGTTTGGTCTGCCTGGAAGATTTTCGAGGCTCCACCGGTTTTGTCCAACGTCCGGTTCCGTGGAGCGTTTGGATGACCATTGTTAATTTTTATTTCGCTGCACGGTGATTCCGTGCTGCATTCACTGTGGATGTCTCTGCTGCTGCGTGTTTCTTCAGGGTTTTGCAGTTCGCTTTTCCCCTGTATTCAAGTTCCCTGGCGACATCAACTCCCTCCCCGCTTCACGCCCGGTGCTTCGCTGGGCTGTAGGGCTCCCATTGACCCGCTATTAGTTGTATCAAAGTCAATTCCTCGATACTCCCTCCCCTTGAGTTGTTGAACTGGGAAAGTCATGGCCGCTGGGTGATAATCTCGATCGGAGTTGGTCTATGTGGCGCTTTCCACACCCTCCCATCGCCTGTTAGCAAGCGGTAAGATCTAGGTCCGGTGAGGTGGGTAACGGTGCGGGTATCCATAACGGGTCGCCGGGAAAAGTTTTTGGCAAAGATTAAATCGCCACCTTAAATTCCCCGGCATTTGCTGCTGGAGCCGACAGGTTTTTCTGGTGCGTAAAGCGGGTGGAGTCGGTCCAGGTGCGATCGTATTTTCCGCCCCATAAGAAGTTCAGCGGGTGTTTTGTTGGTCACGCTGTGAGGTGTGATGTGCTGCAATAAGAGGATTCGATTGATTTTCTCGCCGATGTTGCCAAATTCCATTTTATGCAGGGTCTTTTTCACAAATTGTACCATGCGGCTCTGCATGTCCATTCGCCGCAGGGTGCGCGGGCGAGGTCAGCGCATGGGCGGATGCCCCGATCAGCCAGATATTGTTCAAAGGGCAATGCAGTGAACTGCGGGCCGTTGTCCGAGACCAACACGTCCGGAAACCCGTGCAGTGGCAAAGAGTCTGTTTAATTTATTAATAACTGAGTCGGTTGTAGTTGTGTGCATTCGATGAATCTCGAGCCAGTTGGAATAGGCGCCGACAGTAATCAGGAAAGTGTGACCTTTGGTAGGCCCCGAAAGTCAATATGAATACGGGACCACGGTCCCCCGGCGTTTCCCATTCGGTTGGGCTTGCTTTGTGGGGCGTTGCTGACGCCCTGGCAGCGTTGGCACGTAGCGACCCAGGCCTCGATTCTTTGTCGATTCCCGGCCACCAAGTAGCTGCGTGCGAGTGATTTCATCCGCACAATACCCGGATGTCCTCATGCAATACCGCCAGCACAGTCTGTTGCAATTTGGCAGGGATTACGACTCGATCGCCCCACAAGATACAGCCTTTTGGGAAAACAGCTCGGTTTGGCGGGCTTTGAAGGGCGCCCATTCAGGTGTAATTTGGTCCGTCGGCCACCCCGCTCAACCCAGCGAGTATGTGTTGCAGAACTGGGTCACGTTTCATTTCAAAAGCAATGTCTCTAGCCACAAGGGTGGTGCCTGTAGAGATTCAATCTGTAGTGTTGAGAGGGTTGGGGCTGGATCCACAACAGCATCTGGGAGCGGTGTTCTACTCAATGCATCGGCGTGGAGAATCGATTTCTTCGGGCGGTGCTGCAAAGTGTAGTTGTAGGCCGCCAGGAATTCAGACCAACGGGTCATTCTGGGGGACAATATATACGGGTTGGTTTATTACCCGCAATGATCCCCAGTAACGGTTTATGATCAGTGATTATTGTAAAGGCACGGCCATAAACATATTCGTGAAATCTTTAACTGCAGCAACAATAGCTAAAGCTTTTTGTCCAGCTGACTATAATTGCGCTCAGCTTTAGCTAAGGTTCGTGAAAAACATGATGGGGGCTTCCGCTCCATTTGGTAACACGTGGGCCAGAATTGCCCCAACCCCAAAGGCGATGCATCACACGTGATAGTAAGCGGCAGAGTCTCATTGTACTGCATAAGTACTGAATCAGAAGTTAGCAATTTCTTTATCTGTTGGAAAGCATGTTGTTCCCTTTGTCCCCAAACCCACGTTGCTTTTTTGTCTAATAGTCTGTGCAATGGTTCAGCTACTGTTGCTTTGTGGGGTAAAAACACATTATAGAAATTGATAAGTCCAAGGAACGCCTGTAGGTCTGCCTTGTTCCTCGGAGGGTGCCTTTTTAATTGCCCGTAATTTGTCTTCGGTGGGATGAATTCTTGGCTGTCCAGGAGGTATCCCAAAAATTCTACTTTTTCGGTACATAAGTGGCATTTATCTTTTTTTTACTCTGAGGCCTGCATTTTGGAATCTTCGTAAAACCTCTCTGAGTCATTTTTCTAGGGTGTCTTTGTTAGGTGCGGCGATGAGTACATCGTCGAAATATGGGACAATGCCTTTATCCCTTGTAACAACCTTTCCATTAAACTCTGGAAGATTCCAGGGGTGACGTTATCTCGAATTGGAGCCGGTTGCATTTAAAGGCGCCCTATGTGTTACGATCGCTTGTGCCTCGGCTGTGGTTGGGTCTACAGGCAATTGTTGATATGCCTGGGCTAAATCTAGTTTGGCTAAAACTTTCCCGCCGCCCAGAGAATGGAGTAAGTGTTGCACTACCGTACTGGATAAGCACTTTGCTGCAGTGCGTGGTTTAATGTGGCCCGGTAGTCTCCGCAAATTCTTAGGGACCCATCAGGCTTGATTGGCGCCACTATGGGGGTTTCCCAATGGGCGTGGTCGGTGGGTTCCAGTACGCCCTGCGCTATCAGCTTATCAAGTTGTTCGTCGATTTTAGGCTTTATAGGCGAACGGCACCCGACGCGGCTTTAGGCGGATGGGTGCTATTTCAAGGTTCAAGTTAAACGAGATTGGGGTCCCCTTATACTTGCCTAGTCCGTTCGCGAAAACGCGTCTTTGAATTCTTGCACGAGGTCTTCCTCCCAATCGACGCCGGCCTTGTGGACTCCGCCACAGTGATTCCGAGCGGCCTGAACCATTGGAGGCCTAGAAGACTAGGCCTGTCTCGATCCACAACAGTCAGTGGTAGGGCGACGGTGCGGTCCTTGAATGAGACCTGAATCTGCGGACCCGACGACGGGATTCGCTGCCCTGATAGTCTTTGAGTATAACCTTGAGGGTTAAGGTCTTGGCGGCGAATCGCTGGAAGGAGCTGTTGGAGCGTTTTCCACGACACCATCGAGAGGGAAGATCCCGAGTCTACCTCCATCAGGCAAGGTTTGTTTTCGATGGCGACCTTTACTCGATTTTCCCGGCATCAAGGGATGTAGCGTGGCCTATGGTGATTGTTTGGTGGGTCTCTTCCCGCCTGGTTTCCTCACGCCTGGTGGAAGTGGTGGACGGCTTGTTTCTGTAGGAGTGGTTCACTTTTTCTCGGTGTGTGCCAAGAACCGGAAGACTGGAATTCGCCCTGTCGGGGTTTGGAGTTCTGTTTGCTTCTGCAAACCTTGCGATGTGACCGCCTCCCGCAATGGCGGCAAGGTGCGTCAAGGAATTTGCAGCCGGATCGTGGGTGATTCGCTCCACAGCCGGCACACGGTCGAAATGAGTGTTGTGAGGACTGCTCTCTCCGTTCAAGTCGGTTTACCTCTTCCTCATCGCTGTCGGACGGGACTCTAGGTCTTCGTGGTGAGTTGATACCGGTGTCTCTCTGAGCGAGGCGAGGTATCAGTGGCGAGTTTACGTAGCGGTGCGTTGGTGCGGCGCATTTGGGCTGCTGACTTCTTTGTCGCTCTGCTGCTGAGGCTTTTTAAGGGCATCGGTGAGGCTGATGTCCCCTTAGCCATAATTTTGCTCTGGATAGCACCGTCTTTCTAGGCCCAGAACCAAACGGTCCCGGAGGGCTTCTTCCAGGTCGGGCGAACCCGCAGAGGCCTCCTAGGTTCCGGAGGTCCGCGATGTAATTGGCAAGGCTTTCGCCCTTCCGTTGATCCCTCTGGTAATATTCGTGTCTTCTTACTAGGGTCGGTACGGAGGGCGCGTAGTAAGCCCGTAGTAACGGCTCGAGGACGCCCCAGTCCATTTCTTTTACCTCTGCTGGCTTGGCAAGCAACTTTGCCATTTTAAACACGGTTGGCTCCACAATGTGTTAGAAAGATAGCTCTTTTTTTGCCGGTTGTTGCATCTTTCAAATTGTTAGTTTCCAGAAACATCTGGAACCGATCCATGTAGGCCTCCCAGTCTTCGGTCTCTGGATTGAATGGAGCGGGTGGTACGGCACCGCTGGCCATGTCGCCGTTGATGGTGCGTGTTTGACCACGTGCTCTGTAGGTTGCTCTGTAGGTTAGTCAGCTCTTCGGTCTCCGTATCCCATCCTCGTCGCCAGTGTTAAGTTTAGAGAATAAGGAGACCAGACATCTGACCAGTTACTTCAACTCTTTAATAGTAACAGGAATCAGAATGGAACAGAGCAGCTATGGGCAGCAGTAACCCTTTTATAGGGTTAGCTGCTGCCTTATTAACCAATGAAACTGCGCAACAGGTTCCAACTACTGACCAATAAGGACAGTCCCAAAAGTAACCAATCAGGGACTGGTTCTGGCCCAATCCCAAGTTGTTGTATAAGGACCAATCAAGTGTGCAGGTTTTCAACCCCTAATTTGCATTTAGGTTATTCACTTTTATTGATTCACAACACAGGGGGCATGCGCTTTGGGCCGAAAAGGCTAGCCATCACTGCCCTCTACCCTTTCAGACAAGTGGCTGTCCAGTCTCTTCTGGAAAATTTCCAGTGATGGAGCGCCCACCACTTCTGAAGGCAAGTTGTTCCATTGGTTAATTGTCCTCCCTGTCAGGAAATTCCCCCTTAGTTCAAGGTTGGTTCTCTCCTTTTTTTATATAAAGAATTTTTATTTTTAAAAACAAACATACACATACAAAACATAAAACCATCTTCCATTTTATATACATACAGAGTGTCAGTTGGTTGCAAAACTTTTGTGCTATCTTTTTATAGTCATTTACTCACAATTTATATCAGTTTTCACGTTGTCGAACTAATATATGCTTATGTATTTATCAGTTATTAATCATCCATGACTAAACTATTTATTCCATCATTTTATATGAGATGTTCCAAGTTTTATCTTAAAATTTATTTTATACTTTCAACCATTGGTTATATCTATATTTTCTATATTACGTTTTATATCAATCTATTAAATTTCTATCACAAAATTATCTAATCTATTATATTACCATGCCTTTTTATTCAAAAGTTGGTTCTCTCCTTGATGAATTTCCATCCATTATTACTCCTTGTCTGGCCTTCGGGTGCCTTAGAAAATAGCTTGACCCCCTTCCTCTGTGGCAGCCCCTCAAATATTTATTTATTTTTTATTTATTTATTTGATTTGCCAATTGTTTACAAGATAATAAGTATAAGTGTATACATAGTTGTGAATACATGAAATGGGTACATATAAGAAAAATAAAAGAAGAATAAGAGAAACAATAGGACAGGGACGGTAGGCACGATTGGTGTGCTTATGCACGCCCTCTACAGACCTCTTAGGAAAGGGGTGAGGTCAATAGTAGACAGTCTAAGGTTAAAGTTTTTGGGGTTGGGGAAGAAACTACAGAGTCGGGTAGAGTATTCCAGACATTGACCACTCTATTGCTGAAGTCGTATTTCCTGCAATCAAGTTTGGTGCGGTTTACTTTGAGTTTGTATCTATTGTGTGCTCTTGTGTTGTTATGGTTGAAGCTGAAGTATTCATTGACAGGTAGGACATTGCAATGTATGATTTTATATACCATGCTTAAATCAGACCGAAGACGGCGTAATTCAAGGTTTTCTAGTTCTAGAATTTCAAGTCTGGTGGCATAAGGTATTCTACAACGAGTAGAGGAGTGGAGAACTCTTCTTGTGAAATATTTCTGGACTTTCTCAATTGTGCTATTGGAAGATGCTCTCCTGTCTCCCCTGGTCCTTCTCTTCCCTAGACTAGCCAGGCCCAGTTCCTGCAACTGTCCATCGTATGTTTCAGCCTCCAGTCCCCTCATCATCCTGGTTGCTCTTCCCTGCACTCTTTCCAGAGTCTCAACATCTTTATATTTTGGCGAGCAAAACTGCTTGCAATATCCCAAGGGTTGTTTTACAACTTGTTGGAGAACATTGCTCCTCACCCTTGGATCTCCCACAGGTGTAATAGCCACAGAGACGATAGCCTTTTTAAAAAAAATTTATATGGACGAGGAGGTGGGGTTGGAGAACATAATTTCTGAGAAAATAAAATCAATGGATAGTCGGCTGAGCGGATGTATCAAAGATTGAGTTTGCTTTTGGTCTGTTTGATGAACTGAGCATGTTGAAATCATGGCCCCATTCCATGCATAAGACGCACAGGTCTTCTGATAGTACTCAGTTTAGTGTTTGCGGAGAGCTTGTCGTGGGTTGTATGGAAGGCAGACTTTTCTGTGAAAAAGCTGCGTGTTGTTTTTTGCTATGCGGAAGAGCCAACACCACCTGGAGATGAGTCATGGTCATGGTGCTGAAAATACAGGAGAGAAGACTGACTCTGTGTTTGCTAGGTTGGTGACAGATCTTGTAGCAAAGCAAACCTAACGGTCCATCGGAGTCAGGTTGGAGTCCAGCCTCTGGCCTGGCCTCCTTCTGATTGGACTTCCTGAGTCAGGCTAGTCCCATCTGGGAGGAAGGAGATAAAAGCAGAGCCGGCCAGAAAGAAGTCCAGAGCACACTGAAGAATTTAGACCTGTGGGTGGAAAGGAGCTGCCCTTGTTCCCCCGCCAGGAAGGAGATCCAGCCCTCTGGACATCGCCAAGAGATTGAAGGAGGTGAGTGGCAGGGAAAGAAGGAAGGACTGACCATAGAGCGAGCCCTGGAAGGAGGGGTGGGTGAAATTATGGGATGGCCCGAGAAAGTCGGCAGAAGAGAAAGAGACTCCAATAAACCCACCTTGGTGTTTTTAATGGGATTGATGCCAGTGTGTGGGGAAGGCCAGGTGAGGGAAGAGGCAGAGGAGCGATTTCGGGCGTGCTCGTGATGGACCTCTGAGAGAAGGGCAGAACCTTCAAATCCCAAAGGTGCTTTTCAGTGGTGGAATTCAAAATATTTTACTACCAGTTCTGTGGGCGTGCACTTCATTCTGCCACGCCTATCAGCTGAGCTACAAACAAAGGAAACGTAGGACAGGAAATGGTGGGGGCAGGTGGGTGGGGCTGACTGCTGACCAGCACAACCAGATCACTAGAACTGGTGTGAACCGGCAGCATACGACCTCTGGCCCTTTTTCAAGAGGTGACTGGACTTTCTTGCTTTTTCTTTTGAAGACGTTTTGCTTCTCATCCAAGAAGCTTCTTCAGCTCTGACTGGATGCTGGGGAAGGGAAGGATTCATACTCCTTGCAGACCGCTGGTCATTTGCATTCTTTTTGGAGTTGTTCTGACCCAGGCTTCGTCACACTTAATAAAACACAAACTGATTTTAAAAGTAAAACCTATTTTAACGTGATGCTGGGAATTACTTGCATTTCCAGCCAGGACTAATGATGCACAGTTCCTCCAGATAAGAGCACGCTTTTCAGTGCTGTAGAATGCTGCCAACAAACAGACATCCAATTAAGGCTTAACATAAACCAACCCAAAAGCCCAGAAAAAAATCGACCAGAGTCAGAGCTTCAAGACAGACTTGGAAATTACTGAACTGCTTTGCTTCCTGCAAAACTTTTCGTCACTGAGGGCTGACTTTTATCCCTGGTGGGAGGGCAATCACCTCCCAGCTTTACTCCCATGTTGCCCCTTCTGCTTCAGCTTCTCTCGCCTTCTAGCAGCTCTGCACACACACGCACTGGGAACAGGCTCCCCTGGGTCCTCTGCTTCACTGCTGCTAGACTTCGAAGGCAGCACCCCACCCTCACATGGTCCTGGCCCCATCTCTGCATCGGATGCAGGACCCTTGTCTGAGTCCTCTCCAGACTCCCAGACTGGTTCCCTTTCGTCCTTATACCGCTGCTGTCTGCACCGGCTGCTGGCGAACCACAACAGGAGGGTCATTGAAGCACTTGGAAGCCCTGACCCTCAGTACACAGATAAACCCCCCAAGTGGCCTCAAGGACTCTCTAAAAGGATGCAAATGACCAGTTCTGTCTGCAAGGACTATCGATCCTTCCATTCAGTCCCACCATCCAGTCAGAGCTGAAGAAGCTTCTTAGATGAGAAGCGAAACTTCTTCAAAGCAAAACAAAGAAAGTCCAGTTGCCTCTTGGGGGGAAAAAAGGAAGCACCTTTGGGACAACCATGATTGAGATGATGGAGAATCTCCACAGACTTTCAGAGTCTTCAACCCTCCTTTGGGTCCATCAGGCCAGTCCTGATGTGTTGAGCCGAGGAAGCCAGCTCTTCATCGTCTCTACGTGGCCCTCCCACTCCTTTCCTGATCTCTCCCCTCCTTGCTCCTTGCAGGATGCAGCTCATCGTCTGGGGGGGTCTGCTGGCCGTGACCCTCCTGGCAGGCCCTGCAGCAGTTCACGGTTGCACACACCTACCTATAGGTAAGAACCACCAGAAGACCCCTGTGTGCTGTATGTGCATGGATATAGTTGTACTCCTGGCCATTTCAAAGCCTCCCTAATCCCCCCCTCCAACTCCTCTTAGATGCCAGCAGCAGAAGGTTAGACTAGAAGACCTCCAAGGTTCCCCTCCAGCCCTAGGGTTCTATGTTCTATGATATACCTTTGATGTTTTTCTATTCCACAAACATCCACTACACCAGGGCTCTCCAACCTTGGCCACTTTAAGACTTGTGGACTTCAACTCCCAGAATTCCTCCGCGAACTTTGCAACTTTAAGACTTGTGGACTTCAACTCCCAGAATTCCGCTTCACTTTAGGACTTATCCCAGAATTCTGGGAGTTGAAATCCACAAGTCTTAAAGTGGCCAAGGTTGGAGACCCCTGCCCATACACAACGTCTGTGTGTCCCCTGGAAAGAACTGGGGAGATCAAGGACTGAGAACTGGGATGTGGGGTGGGGAATGGCATAACTGCCCATCATACTTCAGGCCAACTTTGCTCTCCCAAGTCTTCCCGCTGGCTACAGTTCCATCACCCACCAGGTCTCAGGTGCAGCAACATTTCATACCGATTATGCAGGTATTGGTGCCTAGGGATGGATCTGACCGGTCAGAATAAGAACCTGCTATCCATTGAGTTGTCCTTGCATCTGATGTGATGATGTCCAGTTGATGTCTCTGGCCAATTTGTAGCCAAGTGGGGAGGGAGGAAGAGGAGGCCAAGGAGGTTTCCTCCCACCAAATAGCAAAGACATGGAGAGCTGCACTCAGCTCTCTGCCCTCCACCCCTTTCTCACCCCACAATCCCCCCAGAAAGGCCCTCGTGCCCTTTGCACCTTCCCTTCTTCTTCTGAAGCCAAACACCCAGGTTCCCTTCCCCTCATTTTAGGAGATTTAAATCAAGCAAATTTAAGGAAAGAGCTCCCAAAATATTTCCAGCATGTAAATTGTCCCATCAGGGGCAAAAATACTTTAGACCACTGCTACACAACAGTAAAAGAGGCTTATAGGTCTTTACCACGAGCAGCTGTGGGACACTCTGACCACTGCATGATTCACCTTGTACCTGCCTACAGACAAAGACTTAAAACCATGAACCCAACAATTAAATCAGTGAGGACTTGGTCGGATGAGGCAAAGCTGAAACTCCAGGCCTGCCTTGATTGCATTGATTGGGATTTTTTTTTTTTTTTTTTTGGAAATTTTATTGATTTTTAATTACAAACATAAACAAACAAAACATAAAACATAAACACATAAAACATCTTTTTTGAAAGCAGCATAATCCCGGGTTACATCTCTTCGTACAGACACAAATTCAAGTTCATGCTCCTTTTTATATTCCATTCCATATCTTATTACTATTCTACATTTTCTATATAGCTTCTCCCCTCTTTTCACTTTCTTAATTTTATTTTGTTTATTTCATCTCAATTCAGATCTTTATACTTATATTCTTCATCTGTCCTGTTTCAACTGTCTACTATCTTTTCTCATTAGACAAAATTTCTCCTGTAATCACTGATTGGAGTATGACGCTTTTATATCTTTCCCCTAAAATATAACACTTAATATAATACATAACTTCCATTCGGATTCTGCTTGGTACATTCTAAAGCTACACACTGTATTTTGAAAAAAGAAAAAATTATAAATATATAATATAATTAAAACAACAATCCATTCCAATTCAATTCTATCATTAATATTAATATTCATTTAAATCTTAACATTTTACACATTTACTTTTCAAATAAATATCATACTTCTATGAGAACGCTTATAAACTTTCCATAGTTAATTCCCCCCCTCTTCACTTATATTTTATAAAACATTGAGTAATTAAAATGTTCCCGTTCCTTCCTAATTCAGTTTTCTCATTTATTTTATTTCATTTATTTTATTCACAAAAGTTTCACTAAATTACACTGAGTATTTTATCCCTCTTTTTAATCATATGTTGTTTCCAATTTTCTAACATTGTTTCTATTACAAATATAACAATACAATCTTATGTACCTTCACAGAATCCCTTTTTCAGTTAAATTTTCACCCATTATCTCTGAATAAGTCCTGTTTCTTTACATCTTGCTCCAAACCTTTGTAACTTCTCTTCCTTTCCTTCTTCCCGCTCTTCTTCTCTCCCCCCTTTTTACCCCCCTGTCTCTCCACCTCCATTTCCCTCTTCTGTATTCCCCTTTTCTGTTGCTTTCCAACATTATATCCACTTTTCAAATTATTTTTCCTTTTTTTGGCTGTTTTTTTAAGTCTTAAATTCTCCATTCTCTTTTTCCCCTTTCCCCTTTCTTCCCTAGATAGAGTTACTTGTTCATTAAAGATGGCTTCTTCTTTGTCCCCATCTTCTTGTTGCGCAGTCTTTTCTTGTAGTTTCTCGTAGTTACAAATCGCCATTTCTAAAAATTGAAAAACAGAGCCAAAAGAGCCCTTCCCTTCTTGTGCCTCTTCTTTATATTTTTTAAATTCCATTTTCAGTTCATCCTGAAGTGATGCCATTGTAAAAAAATTTAAACAACCACCCAATTGTTTTTAGTAATTCATATATAATATCCAAAAGTCCAAAAGTCACCAAGCAATCCAAATACACACAGGCTGTTTCTTTTTGCACTTTCTTCTTTTTTCACTTTCTCTTCCTGGGGTTACTATTTAGTTACAAAGTTCCAGTTAAAATGTATCTTTTAGAAATGTCTTATTAAGATTTTACTTTAGATTCTTTTAAAGTCCAGGCAGTCTCCTCCCTCTTCCAGATCCTGCCCTTATTCTTTTCCTCTCCCTTCCTGCTTATAGAAAAAAAAAATTTTAGTGTTCAGAAATCTTTATTGTCCCTTTGGCATTTAATTATATTTTTAGCTTAATTGCCTATTAGTGCCAAAGCGGATTTTTCCGATTTCCTATTCAGCTCTCTTCATTGTCAATGGAAGGAGAGAGAAGAAAACTTTCCCTTTTCACTTTCCCTCGCCGCTTCCGACTCTTCTTTGGGAGCGATGTTATCTTTTATAAAATTTAAATTCCAGGGTACCTTAGTTGTTGCTTTTTAACCTGGTCAGCCAAAACTTTCACTTCTTATCTTCTTCCTGCACTTTCTTTTCCGGTTGAGTGCTTCTTTGAGGTGGCCATTTCTGACCACCGCTCCTACCACCTTCAGGAAAGGGAGTTTGACCAGCTGAGGAGGAGAGATGCAACTTTCCTCAACCCTGCTGGTGATCTCCCCCTTCTTCACCACCTCTACGGGGTGGCTTAGCCCCGAAGCCAGCTGGCTCGGGGCGCTCCAGCAGCGAGCCCAGGCAGAAACTGCGCACGATCGCAGATTCCTGCCTGCCACCGAAGCCCTGCAAACCGGAAGTCCCATTGATTGGAATGTTTTTGAAGATGCCTCTGCAGACCTAGATGAGCTCACAGATACTGTAACATCATGTTAGCTTCTGCGAAGACTTATGTGTGCCAACCAGGAACCTGAGAATATATAGTAACAATAAACCTTGATTCACAGCTAAACGTAAGCAGCTACGTCGTTCCAAAGAGGAAGCCTACAGAAAAGGTGACAGAATGCTATACAACCAGGCCAGAAACGTATTAACCAGAGAGATCAGAGCAGCAAAAAGAAGCTACTCTGAAAAGTTAAAGAATCAATTCTCAACAAATGAACCAGCAAACATGTGGAAAACTCTTAAAAACATCATCGGTTACAGCAAACCTCCTTCCCAGGCAGAAGGAAATCAGCAACTAGCAGATGACCTGAATGTGTTTTACTGCAGGTTTGAAAGGAAACTTCAGCCACCTATCTCCACAACTCACATCTCAAACACACCACCAACAGCCAAGCCTCCTACAACCGACCCCACCCCATTGGGCCCACCACCTCTGGGGATTACAGAGAATGAGGAGCAATCAGGTCTATTTCACAGACAAAAGCCAGGAAAAGCACCAGGGCCAGACAAGATAACTCCTTCTTGCTTAAAAGTCTGTGCTGACCAATTGGCCCCCATCTTCACCCAAATCTTCAACAGATCACTAGAGATGTGCTATGTTCCTTCCTGCTTCAAATGCTCTACCACCATCCCAGTGCCAAAGAAGCCCTCCATCAAGGAACTGGATGACTACAGACCAGTTGCTCTAACATCTGTAGTTATGAAAATCTTTGAAAGGCTTGTGCTGTCCCACCTGAAAACCATCACGGATCCGCTGTTAGATCCATGCAGTTTGCATACCAAGCAAATAGGTTGACAGATGATGCTATTAATATGGCTCTGCATTACATCCTACAACACCTTGAATCTCCAAATACCTACGCAAGGGTCCTCTTTGTAGACTTCAGTTCAGCATTCAATACCATCATTCCAGACACTCTTCTAAGTAAATTAAAACAGCTAGCGGTACCTGAACACACTTGAAAGTGGATCATAAGTTTCCTAACAGACAGGAAGCAGCAGGTGAAGCTAGGCGGAATCACCTCTGATACCTGTACAATCAGCACAGGGGCCCCCCAAGGCTGTGTGCTTTCTCCACTTCTCTTCTCCCTATATACCAATGACTGCATCTCAAACAATCCATCTGTTAAAATACTGACGTTTGCAGATGACACAACAGTGATTGGTCTCATTTGAGACAACAATGAATCTGCATACAGACAGGAGGTTATACAACTTGCCTCATGGTGTAACCGGAACAATCTGGAACTGAACACACTCAAAACCGTAAAAATGGTGGTGGACTTTAGGAGAAACCCTCCCATACTACCACCTCTTACAATACTAGACAACACAGTATCAACGGTAGAGACCTTCAAATTTCTAGGTTTCATCATATCACAAGATCTAAAATGGACACCTAACATCAAAAACGTCATCAGAAAAGCACAACAAAGAATGTTCTTTCTGGGCCAACTCAGGAAGCTCAAACTGCCCAAGGAGCTGCTGATTCAGTTCTACAGAGGAATTATTGAGTCTATCATTTGCACCTCTATACCTGTCTGGCTTGGTTCTGCAACCCAACAGGACAGACACAGACTTCAGAGGAGAATTAGGACTGCAGAAAAAACAATTACTACCCACCTGCCTTCCATTGAAGACCGCATGCTGCACGAGTCAAAAAGGGGGTTGTGAAAATATTTACAGACCCCTCACATCCCGGACACAAACTGTTTCAACTCCTTCTCTCGAAAGGACGCTATAGAGCCCTGCACACCAGAACAATTAAACACAAGGGGAGTTTTCCCCTCATCACCATCACTCTGCTAAACAAATCATTCCCTCAACACTGTCCAACTATTTACAAAGTCTGCAGTACTATTACTGTTAATCTTCTCATCACTCCTTATCACCCATCCCCTCCCACTTGTGACTGTAGGACTGTAACTTTGTTGCTTGTATCATTATGATTTATATGGACTGTTTCCTGGTATGATTTGATTGCTTATTGTACCCTATGACTATCATTAAGTGTTGTATGTTATGATTCTTGATTTTTAACGAGTGTACCTTTTCTTTTATGTACACTGGGAGCATTTGCACCAAGACAAATTCCTTGGGTGTCCAATCACACTTGGCCAAGAAAGAATTCTATTCTATTCTATGTCAGACTGTGCTCCTTCTAAATCCCAAGAAAGAAATACTCAAACTCCATGATGTAGAGCAGAATTTATCTTTTACTGGGAAATGAATGGTAGCAAACAGAATCAATTCCGAAACTAAATTATTGGCGGGTAAAATGCATATACAAAGGGATAGAATTGCTCCCCCCCTCCAGAGATCAAATGATTCTTCCAATTAAAACTTCTGAATAGGATCATGTGGTCATCTCTAGGTGATGATGAGGCTACTGTCAGTGACCTTGACATATTTTGATAAAAGTTTGCAGTTGCGCAGAAAAAAGGACAGAGGTTAGTAAGAAATGGAAAGTTACCACAAAGAATCCCCCCTCCCTTCCTTTACCCAGCAAAGGAATGCAAAACACCTCCTGACTTCTTCCCCTCCAAGATTCCCCCCTCCCACCGTTTCATGACAGCCGAAAGAGAAGTAAAGAGCATAGCAACAAATAAGTCATAATTAGGGGTCAAGATATCTTGATAGGTAGGGATGATTATCTCTTGAGGCTGACATTCGGACCCCTAGAAAAAGGACATTTGTCCCTGTAAGAGAAAACAATCATGTATTAACATTGGCATACATTTCTATGGTTTATCAGGATATTTGGCATAAAACTCCTTAAGCAAGGCAGGGGCCCTAATGTCTTTCTCATTAACCCATTCAGCCTGGGAAGGAGGAAAATGTTTCCACGCTACAAGATATTGGACACGACCCCTCCATTTCCTAGAATCTAGAATCTCTTTAATCTCGAAATGTTGCTCCCCTCGATCAACAGAGGTACGGTGGATCAGACTGGGTCGGCCGCAAAGTACTGGTATGTTCTGGTTTCAACAAACTGACGTGGAAAACTGGATGAATACGACGAAGAGTCTTTGGTAAAGTCAGTTGAACAGTCACCGGATTTACAATTCTCTCAATGGGAAAAGGTCCCACGTACTTAGGACCCAACTTCTTCGACTTCTGAGTAGTCTGCAAATATCTGGTTGAGAGGAAAACTTTATCGCCCACCTTATACATCATCTGTGGGGCTCGCTTTCTGTCAGCAAATTTCTTATGAGATTGGTGTGCCTCGTCCAGAGCTTTGCGAACGACCGGCCAATTTTGTTGGAGTTTAGATATCCAGTCGTCCAACGATTGGACAGTGGGGTTTTCTTGAGGCAGTTCAGGTATGGGCACAAAATCTTGTCCCGTGGCTACTTTGAAAGGAGTAAACCCCGTACTACTGTGTACAGAGTTATTATACGCCACCTCCGCAAAAGGCAGTAAGTCCACCCAATTGTCTTGCTGATAGTTTATATAACATCTGAGGTACTGTTCTAACACCCCGTTTGTCCTCTCACAGGCTCCATTAGTTTGGGGGTGATGGGCGGAGCTTAGGCTCTGGGTGGAGCCTATCAACTTCAAGAATTCTCTCCAAAAGTTCGAGGTAAATTGGACCCCCCGATCAGAAACTACACGCTCAGGAATGCCGTGCAACCTGTAGACATGTATAATGAACATTCTGGCCAATGATTTCGCTGAAGGAATCTTAGAGCAAGGGATGAAATGGGCTTGTTTGGAAAACAAATCAGTCACTACCCAAATGACAGTGTGTCCAACACTCTCGGGTAGATCTACTATAAAGTCCATGGAAATTTCCTTCCAAGGTGCCGTTGGCCTGGCCACATTCTGCAACAAACCTGGTGGTTTACCAGGCGGCCGTTTCGCTGAAGCACACACTGGACAACTCGCCACATAAGTCTCAATGTCCTTTTTCAGCGAAGGCCACCAGAACTGTCGTTTCACCAAATGTAGAGTTTTCACAAATCCAAAATGACCAGCCGCTTTAGAATCATGAGTTTGTTGTAAAACTTGGCTTCTCAGGATTTGGGGTACATACAATTTTGCACCTATCCAGGCTAGACCATCTCGAATAGTGCAATTATTCGCATTTGCTAGGAACCACTCATCTGTTTCCAAAGCCTCCTTAAATCGTTCCATCAGGTCAGTGGACAGATCCCTCTCCTGGTCTCTTTTTTGTGCTCTGGTAATTACAGGAGCAGCCAACTGTGTAGTGGACATGATTGGTCTTACCACTTCTTTTCGGATACTGTTGTATTGAGGCATTCTAGACAAAGCATCCGCCATAAAATTTTTTCCTCCTGGGATATACTTCAACGAGAAATTGAATTGCTTGAAAAACTGAGCCCACCTAACCTGCTTAGGAGATAGCTTTCGAGGAGTCTTTAAGGCTTCCAGATTTTTATGGTCCGTCCATACCTCAAATGGATGTTTCGCTCCTTCCAAAAATTGTCTCCAGGCTAGTAGAGCCCAACGGACTGCAAAAGCTTCCTTCTCCCAGACGGCCCATCTCCTTTCAGTGTCAGTCAATTTACGGGAGGTATAAGCACACGGCTGTAGTGTCCCCTTCTCGTTTAATTGAAGTAAAACCGCCCCCACCGCCACATCGCTTGCATCAGCTTGGATCACGAAAGGGGCATCCATGTCGGGTGTTTCAATACTGGTTCTGCAGCGAAAAGTCTTTTAAGCTTTTCGAATGCGGCTTGGCATTCCATGGACCAGTTCAATGGTTGGCTGGGTTTTGGTTTCGCTTCTCCCTTTGTCTTCAGGAGGTTGGTGATGGGCATTGCTATTTTTGCAAAGACGGGATGAATTGCGATAGAAATTGGCAAACCCAAGAAAGCTTTGAAGTTGCTTCCGGGTTCTCGGGGACCCATTCCAATGCCGCTCGCACTTTCTCTGGATCCATCTCGATGCCCTCGGAGAGATACGATATCCCAAGTAGTCGATTTTTTCTTGATGGAACTCACATTTGGACAGTTTGGCGTACAGTTTGGCTGCCCTCAATTTGTGCAACACCGAGCGTCACGAGTTTCACATGTTCGTCTTTATTCTCCGTGTAGATGAGAATATCATCAAGGTAGACCAGAACCCCCTTGTATAGATGTTCGTGAAGCACTTGATTTATCATTTGCATGAAAACAGCGGGCGCCCCTGTAGGCCGAAAGGAAGAACGTTGAACTGGAAGCAACCCATCGGGCAGTTGAGCAGTCTTCCACTCATCACCTTTCTTAATTCGGATCCTGTAGTATGCTTCCCTCATGTCCAACTTTGTGAAAATCTTCCCTTCGCCAGGTGGGCTAGCATGTCCTTCATCAGGGGAGGGGTACACATTCTCCACCGACACGGCGTTTAGGTTTCTATAGTCAACTACCAAACGTTTTGAGCCATCTTTCTTCTCGCAGAACATTACAGGGCCGCCACTCGAGGTCTGGCAGGCGTGATGAAACCACGTTTCAGGTTTTTGTCGATGAACGCTCTCAGTTCTTCCAGCTCCCCGGTGTCATGGATACAGCTTGGTTTGGGAGCGTTACCCCGGTAGAAATTCGATGCTGCAATCGGTTGATCGATGGGGAGGGAGCTCGTCAGAGGCTTTTTCACTAAACACTTCCCTTAAGTCCCAGTACTCCTTCGGGATTTTCTCCTCCCCATCCACTGCGTTCGACACCTGCGGAAGCTGCCTCGGCCGGAACTTGGGGCTTCGGATGGGGTTTCTCCTCCCCTCCCGAGAGTTGGGCTCCTCCCCTTCCGGTGGCTGGTCGGTACGGATGCGTATCCACCCTTCCCTCCAGTTTATTTTGGGGTTCCATTTTGAAGCCAAGGTAGTCCCAATATTAAAGGCTGTTCCATCCCAGGGGCCACAATAAAGCACAAGATCTCGCGTGAGTTCCCATGGTCATTTCTAAGGGTTCCGTTATAAAGCTCGCTGGGCTACCTCCCGCCACAGATCCGTCCAATTGACAGAAAGCTATGGGCGTTTTCAAAGTTCTCAGTCCGATGCCCATATTTTTAACTACTTTCATGTTAATTACACACCTCGTGCACCCGAGTCCAACAAGGCCAACATCTCTCCCTCGGTCCCCGATGTAGGGTCCCTTAACTTTATTGGGATGGTCATGGGCCCCTGGGTAGGACTTACCGGCGTCATCCTCCGAATCGGTCTCATCGAGTAAGGTTGGAGGTCCCAGCTCCTCCCCCGCCGGAAGGGCGACCTCTACAACCTCTCTCGCCTTCAGTCCAGTCTCGCGGGGGCTTGGTTGGGGGTTTACCGGGCTTCGTCCCTGGACCCTGCGTCTTTGGTGGGACCAACTTGACTCGGCACTCCGCCATCCGGTGGCCCTCTTTCCATACGGAAACAGGCTGTGGTCTTGGCTCTTGCTGCCATCCCTCCTCTTTGGGGAGTGGAGGCCTCTTGGGGCGTGGGGGGTTTAGATTTCTCCAGCCGGGGCCCCTTCTGCGTCTGCTTCGAGCCAGATCAATATCCACCTCTTCCGCCAGCAAGTACCACGACTGCAAATCACGTGGATCCTTCCGGGAGATGCACATGTGGTATACATCTTCATTTAAGCCGTCTTTGTAGGTTTCCACCAGGGCCTCTTGGGGCCAGCCTGGAGACAGGAGACCAACTGCCTGAACTCCTGGGTGTAATCTGCAACCGATTTCCCCCCTTAGGGTTAAGGTTTTCATTTTGATTCTAGCCCTTCTCTCTGCCAAGGGATCCTCAAATCTTCTCCTTAATGCAGTCATGAAAACATCGAGGTTTCGCAGTTGGGGGGAGTTATCATTGAACAAAGTCACCACCCAGTCCGCTGCCATCCCTTCCAGGGTTCTGGTGACACATCTCACTTTGGCTGCTTCAGAAATGAACTCCCTTTCAAATTCTGCCATGTAGCTTCCCACTTGCACCAGGAAAAACCCCAAGTCTCTGGGATTTCCTCCAAATTTCACATCTAAGGGAGGCAGGGCGCCTTCCAGGAAGCACACCTATTGCTGGGGCTCCCCAGGCGGCTGCGGGTGGCTGCACCGGCGTAGGTTGGGCTAGGGGGTGGGGGTGGCTCGACTTCTCCGGGCTGACTTCGCTCCCTCTTCCCCCTCATACCTTTGAGCTGTGCCGGGCTTTTCAGAAGCATCCATAAGGAATCTGCCGCCTTGATCCAGCCTGCATTCCATCTCCTCCCCCTCCTGCCACAGCCGTTTCTTCGCACCCTTTCGTCTTACAGTGATTCTGGGAGGAGGGGGGTCGTCCCGATCTCTCCAACCAACCCCCAACGACCATCTGGGCATCTCAGCTGGGGTTTCTTCCAGAGTCAGGTCGGCCAGTAAATCAGCAGCCGGCATTTCTGGCAGCAGCAAGGGCTGCCCCCCCACAGCTCTCTGGCCCTCTTCATCGCTGGCTGGAGATGACATGAGATGAAACCCCCTCGGAAGAAAAGTTGCTGTCTTCTCCGGGTGGGTTGATGTAAGTGAGTTTCGGAATAATGTCAGACTGTGCTCCTTCTAAATCCCAAGAAAGAAATACTCAGACTCCATGATGTAGAGCAGAATTTATCTTTTACTGGGAAATGAATGGTAGCAAACAGAATCAATTCGAAACTAAATTATTGGCGGGTAAAATGCATATACAAAGGGATAGAATTGCTCCCCCCTCCAGAGATCAAATGATTCTTCCAATTAAAACTTCTGAATAGGATCATGTGGTCATCTCTAGGTGATGATGAGGCTACTGTCAGTGACCTTGACATATTTTGATAAAAGTTTGCAGTTGCGCAGAAAAAAGGACAGAGGTTAGTAAGAAATGGAAAGTTACCACAAAGAATCCCCCCTCCCTTCCTTTACCCAGCAAAGGAATGCAAAACACCTCCTGACTTCTTCCCCTCCAAGATTCCCCCCTCCCACCGTTTCATGACAGCCGAAAGAGAAGTAAAGAGCATAGCAACAAATAAGTCATAATTAGGGGCCGAAGATATCTTGATAGGTAGGGATGATTATCTCTTGAGGCTGACATTCTATTCTATTCTATTCTATTCTATTCTATTCTATTCTATTCTATTCTATTCTATTCTATTCTATTCTATTCTATTCTATTCTTCTCCCAACCATTCTCTCCTTGAAGGATCTCCTCCATTCTTCCCTGCAGGTGTAGATCGAACTAACTTGGCCTTAAGGAAGCCGACCTACCAGTCCTCCATCTACCCTAATAGTTTTGGTGGACCACCAGACAGAGCCGTGGATGGGGACTGCCACGGGGTCTGGACCCACGCCTCCTGCACCCACACCCACCTGGAGAAAGACCCCTGGTGGAGGGTGGACCTGGGAGAGTCTTATAAAATCTACGCGGTGGTGGTGAAAAACCGCCAGGACTGCTGTAGCCATCGGCTCTTTGGAGCTGAGATCCACTTAGGCGACTCTCTGGAAAACAACGGAATATTCAATCATCTGTAAGTTGCTCTGCGCCAGCTGCCACCAAATGTTGGGGACTTCCAGGGGTTTGGGGCCTCCCACGTACAGAATTCACAGCCCAGTATGGGTGATCTTGGGGTGCTGCCCCAATTTCGGCCTGGGGACCAAGTTGCCGTGAGATCACCTCCCTTCTTGCTCCCCCAGAGGCAGCAAATGACTTGACCTGATAAAACACCTGTTAACTTGGCTGCATTGTGGTCTCCATTAATTTGGGGGACTGTGTGAGCTCTACCTGATTGGTGGATTTCTGCTAACATTTATCTAGAACCTGGGTTCCCTCAGAACTGGGTAAAGCACCTGATACGAGGCCACGTGGCTGGGGTAGAAAAGGGGGTTTCTCTGCTTGGACTTTTGTTCTGGTCTCTGCAGCTGGAAAAAAAAAGGGGGGGCCCTTGAGATAGAAAAGAGGCTTAGAACAAAAGGCAAATATAGGTGGATCCAATCATTTCGTTGCCCTTAGAGGAATTGTCGTGTAAGGGAGCCAAAGAGAGAGATTTAGTTATGGGTGAATCCGGGGTGGGATGCAAATATTTTTGCTACCAGATCTGTGGGTGTGGCTAGGTGAGAGTGGCCCTGTGACTGGGTGGGCGTGGCTTCTTCTTCTTTGTGCAGCCCCCCTCCCCCCGCGCTCCATTTCCTTTGCCTCCCTGGGCGAAGCATAAGAGGGGGGAGGGGGATCCTGGCACAGAGGATTGTCAAAAAAACTGACAGTTGGGAGGGGGGGAAAAAAACCTGGCTCAGCTGAACTGACAGCTGTTTTTCTACTACCGGGTAGAATCCCACCACTGGGGTGAATAAATTGTGCAGGTTTCTCCTCTCTCCCATTAGATCTGGGATTTTATTTATATGTTTGTTTATTTGAACTGATTAGCTGCCCAACTCCAGGGGATGGATCTGGCCAAGACAGCCAGCTGGGTCAGGGAGAAAACCGGGCTGGATCAATTCATGTGGTCCTTGATGAAGACTGTAGCCTCCTTCACAGCAGGACCAAAAAACAACGGCCATAGCTGTAGAAGATGACCAGGCTGAGCCAGAGAGAGGAAAGGGTCAAACACATCATTGGTCTCGCATCCCTTCCATGCCCACAAGAGATCCAAGTCCAGCCCACCTTGAATTCTGCTGACTCTTATCTACGACTAGTTGAGACTTTCAAGAAGAGACTGGACTGCCATCTGTCAGAAATGATGTAGGGTCTCCCGCTTGGGTGGGGAGTTGGACTAGATGACCTACAAGGTCCCTTCCAACCCTGATTATCTGTTATCTGTTAGTAGCTCAGATTCTTGTAGAGAGGCTCAGTTTGCTATAAACCTATATAATCTTTTGAACTGCCCCGATCTCCTGGTTTCTTGTACTTGACAGTAGCATTCTTCAGAGCTGGATCCAGAAAAAATCAAGATGATGATGACCCTGAGAAAGCAACCAAAGTTTAAAAACCAACAACAACAACATTTCCTGCAGAATCACCCCGGGGGTTTATCCAACGAGGTTCATGTTTACAGTGAATGGAATAGTAGAGACAAAATGGAGGCAAATGCACCCGAGGGAGCAGAGGATCATGGGAGGATTGGTTTACTGCTCGGATGGGGCTGGGCTTGAAGAGTCAATGGGGGGGGGTGCTTGGGGTGACCAGCAGGTGGGGGCCAGAAGGGCTGCTCTCCTAACATGACCTCTCTTGTCCCACAGCTGTGGGATAATCCAGGACGCCAGCCTGGGCTCCATCAGTACCATCTACTGCGACAATAATCGAGGCCGCTACATCAGTATCCACTTACCCAGGAAGGAGTACTTGACCGTCTGTGAAGTGGAGGTCTACGGCACCAAGTAGAGAAGCCACGCCTTGCATTGGGGGGGTGGCATTAACGCTCCTACGAAATGCCAATTGCTCCCCAAATAAACAAGCTCCTAAGATGCATTCCTAGGTTTCCCCTGTTCCTTCTTTGGTGAAAAGGGAGACCTTTGTGTCTGTCGGGGGAATCCAAGCCCCCTCCCCTTCCTCAAACCGTCTCTGCTCTCTGTCAGCATTCCAAGTAATGCACCCATAGAAACTCCAAGGCAGGCAAATTCCTCAAAAAACAATGTATTGGTTACCTCATTTTGGCACAAACTGGTGAAAGCCGACTATGAAAGTTCCTGCGCCTTTCACCTAATTAAAAAGTAAAAGTTTCCCCTTTCCTTCAAGTCATTGGTCACATTGTCCAATCCAGTTGCTGGCTGGTTGCTTGGTTACTTCGCTCCTCCTCTGGCCAGCCACTTGTGAGAATGTCCTTGGTTCCCACAGGAAAGCTTTATTGTTTTGGCTACAAAACCCCATCTAACTATTTCCCCCAAGATGGCCTCAGCCAGGCTCACTTCTGGGTCGACACTCTCCATTCTTCCCCTATGCCCATATGCCCCTATGCCCCCTTGGCTCCTCCTGTCATCTGATTTGTTGGTCCCAGGGAGGCCTGTGTTACCCTTTTGTCTTTAGTCAGGCTCCTCGGAGACATGCAGATGGGTAGGATCTGTTGGGGCCTGGCAGTGGCTAACAGAGCTGGCAGCAGAGTCAGGCAGTGAGGAGGTTGGGGAGGAACCTGGGCCAGTCCTGGAGTCTGGGGAAGGCTCAGATGAGGGCTCTGCTTTGGGCCAGGGCAGGCTGGCAGTCATCAGCTGCCTTTGGAGTTGGACAGCAGTGAGGCGGAGCCGGTTCCCAGCCTGCAAGGCGCAGAGCTGCCCAAAGAAAAGAAGAATTACGAACTAAGGGTCGACGTGGGAGTAAGGCCACAGGTGGACGGTGAATGGCCCCTCCCATAGGGATTAAAAGAGAGAGCGAAAGGGGAGGGGGCTTTTGCAGGAAACAATTCGTCTGTTCCAGCCGTGTGAAGATCTGTCTGTGCATCTCAAGGATGCTGAGTCCTTCCTTGTCAGCACTGCAGTTTGGAAATAGTTACTTGGCAGCTCTCCAGGCTAGATAAGGTCTGTGCTTCTAATCGCACCCTGGAAAGACTGTTGGCCAGGCCTTTGGCGGAAGGTGAATGCAAGAAATTCGCCTTCGTTTAAGAAAAGGGGTTTTCCGGGACAAAGCGTCGGCTTAGTGCTTTTGGGGGACGCCGAGGTCAGAGCAGGATCTGTTGAGGTTCCAACCTTGATTCAGAATTGAATTTAGGGACATTTGCCTTTAAGAAGATTATTAATTGTAGGTGTGTATGTGTGAACTCCCACGCTTCCATGCTGAACAAGACAATGTTGTCCATAATACAGCTCTTTTAGTGAACGTTCAAAGTTACAACGGCACTGAAATAGTGACTGATGACCCTTACAACCTTTCCAGCATCCCTATGATTGTGGGATGAAAATTCAGACGGTTCCTATTTATGACCGTTGATCCTGTGATCCCCTTTTGTGACCTCCCAATGAACAAAGTCAAGAGGGAAGCCAGATTCACTTAACAATCGGGTTACTAACGTATCCACTGCAGTGAGTCACTTATCCCCTGAGGCAAGAAAGAGGCAAAATTCACTTAACAACTGTCTCACTTAGCAATGGAAAGGGTGAGGCTCAATGGCTGTCGTAAGTCAAGGACTACCTGTATGCCATTCTGACGGAGCTTCAGCGCATCGGAGAGAACTCAGAAGTCTAAACTTCTGGTCCTGGGGACGGATCCAGATTGGATCCTGCAGAATTGTGAGGCTCCGGATTTTTTTTATAGCCAGCCAATTGTTGTGCCCTGCGCCCTCATCAATGCTAGCAGCTGCACTCGCAGGATTATAGAATAATTGGGAGGGACCTTGGAGGTCTCCCAGTCCAACCCTCTCCTCAAACAGGAGAAACTAGACCATTCTAGAATGGTATAACTATCCCATAATGGTTATCAACCTCTTCTTGAAAGCCCCCATGATGGAGCCCTACAACTTGTGTCCCACCGGTTAGTTGTCCTCATGTGGGGAAAGTTCTCCTGAATTCCAGGTTGCTCCTCTCCTTCCTAAATGCTCATCTGTTTGCTCCTTGTCCTGCCTCCAGGGCCTTTGGAGAAAAGCAAGAGCCCTTAGACTTATACACCGCTTTCTCAGTGCTTTTACATCCCTCTCTAAGCAGTTTACAGAGTCGGCCTTTTCCCCCCAACAATCTGGCTCCTCATTTTACTGACTTTGGAAGGAGGGAAGGCTGAGTCAACCTTGAGCTGGTCAGGATCAAACTCCTGGCAGTGGGCAGAATCAGCCTGCAATACTGCACTCTAACCACTATGCCACCACGGTCCTTCCCCCTTCCTTCCTTCCTTCCTTCCTTCCTTCCTTCCTTCCTTCCTTCCTTCCTTCCTTCCTTCCTTCCTTCCTTCCTTCCTTCCTTCCTTCCTTCCTTCCCACTTAGCGATAGCCCTTAGACTTCACAATGCTTTTACATCTCTCTCTCTAAGCAGTTTATAGAGTCAGCCTCTGGCCCCCCACAATTTTGCGTCCACATTTTACCAACCTCAGAAGGACGGAAGGCTGAGTCAACCTAGAACCTGAACTGCCCAATTGCAGTCAGCAGAAGTAGCCTGCAGTACTTCACTTTCACCACTGCGCCACCCTGGCTCATACCTTCTATGACCAGGAGGGCCAGGTTCTTGCTTGACCATCTGAAACCAATCGGCTATTTTGCACACCATAGAAGCAGCGGTGGGTTGCAACCAGTTTAACAACCGGTTCTGTGAGCACGTGCGCACAGCATTCAAAACGCACCAATTTCAACCGCTACAGCCCCAGTAAGTGAAACAGCTGAGGCGCGGAAATTCACTGTGCTGCGCAAATCAGCTAAGCTGAAAAACATGGAAATATAGGACAGGATAGGGAGGGAGGGAGGGAGGGAGGGAGGGAGGGAGTGGGCGTGGCCAGCTGTCCCTCGGAGCTACCGGTTTGCTAGAACCTGTCCAAACCGGCAGCATCCCACCACTGCATAGGACAGGGTGGGCACTTGCTCGGGGCGCTTGACTTTAAATTTGACGGCGGGTCGCCAAGATTTTTATCGCCCTCCTTCCCCCTCTTCTCCTCCTTCCCTCCTCAGGGCCCCTGAGTCAGGGTTGCTACCCGCGCTCAGCAGCTCCTCGGGAGGAAGGCAAAGGGCCGGGGGTGCTGGCAGCGCGGCACCAGCCAGGCTCCGGCTCTTGTTTTGCCTTTTCTTCCCCCGCTTCCCTGAAACAGCGCCGAGCTGCGCCGTGACTCCTGACACCCAACCGGACCCTGGCGGGCCCGGGCGGACCCTGTTGCTGCTGCGGCACGCCGGTCGCCTCCTCAACCCTTAGGACATTCCGATGCCTCTTTCCCTCCTTTCTTTGAACTTTGGAATTATGTTATTTCACGGTTGCCAAATTTTGGACAGCTGAAATTATGGTCTGTTTGCCTTGTTCTGTAAGTAACCACAGGGATTTTAGTCCGATGGTGCTTGCATCGCAGGCCTTGGTCTCTGCTTATCTCTTTGGACCAGGGGACTCCAACTGTGGCCACTTTAAGACTTCAACTCCCAAAGCAAAGCTGGATGAGGAATTCTGGGAGTTGAAGTCCACCAGTCTTCAAGTGGCCACAGTTGGAGACCCCTGTCCTAGACCATGAAAGGCCACGTTAAAATCTTCCACTGCTCAGTACCAGTTATATAAAGCCTTTGCAGCAGAGAAAAGGGGACGCAGCCCTTGGCGATGACACAAAAGGGGGAGGAAGTTGAGACATTAATCCTGGCCATGACTTTTGTGCAGAGATAAAGTTTTTTTTTAAATGTTTCCCCTCCACCTTTGTGAAATCGTAGGCAGTTGTTAATTTGCGACCACAAGCGAACCCCGAAAAATTCCCATTGCAAAGCGAGAGGGTCATTAGCGGAGTTTTTTTAGCCTTGTTTTACGACCTTTCTCGCCACCGCTGTTTAAGTGAATCCCAGCGGGTGTTAAATTAGTCCCGCAGTTGTCGTGGGGGATTTGGCTTCCCCGAGGACTTTGCTTGTCACAGAAAGTGGTGATGAGACACATAAACCCAGGATGCTGCAACCGTCATAAGTACGGGCCGGTTGCTAAGCAAATTTTGATCATCTGGCCCCGGGGAGGCTGCGACGGTCATAAGTGTGAAAAGTTGTCCTGTCCCCTTTTTCATTGCTGCTGTAACTCCAAATGGTCTCTTAATGAACTTTGTAAAGCCGAGGACTTACCTGTGAGGACCCAGGGTGGGACACAAAAGCAAGAAAGTCACAAAAACAGGTGAGGTCCCTTTAATTCCTTCAACTTGGCTTCAAAAGTCCAATTATCATTGATTGGAGAAAAAACTCCCCCACAAACAGTTGCGAAAAGGAAGAACTTCCATTCAAACTCAACATACATTTAAATTATAAATAGAAAAAACAACAACACAAACCACACTGAAGCAATTAATGAGACCAGGTAGGATAAGGGCTTGAAGACGTCCACAGATATCGAAATACACACACTGGAAAGGACGCCAAACTCAGATAAGAACGGAAAGACTAGAATTATTTCATCCTTTGCTTCCAGCACTGGACCATGCACAGTTTGTCCTTTTAAACAGGCCTCACAGCTGCAGCCCATGAAGGGGATCAGGGCCCCTTCCTCCACCTAAGACCATGCCATTCATGTTTCTCCCTTCTCCGTTCCTCCCTGCGTGCCCTAGGATGAAGAGGGGATGAGCCTGGGTCTTCCTCTGATTGCCCAGCCGGCCTGTGCCCTTCCCCAGTTTCCTCCACGACCTCCGGAGCCACACTCCCACTCTCTGTTGGCTGTTTTTCCTCTCCCTCGGAGTCAGATTCTAACAGAGGCATGACACTACCTATGTTAGCTAACTCACACAAGGTGGAAAAAAATGCCCAACTTTGGGCTGGGCCAGCAGATGGATTCCCCAAAATTACCAAGCGTCCTCCAAGTGAAACATCTCCTCCCCTCCTTCCCACCCCAACCAGAGTTGTCCTCCTTGGCCAGAAGGGCCGTGTCAACCATCCATGACTCAGTGATGCAGGCAAATGCTTGTGGTTTACCTAAGACAACGAATGCCCATCACACCCTGACTGGACTGAATGGAAAACCCAGGTGATCAGAGGCAAGAGGTGTTCTTGCCATCCACCATACAGATTAACAGAGTTGGAAGGGACCTTGGAGGTCATCTAGTCCAAGCAGGAGACCCTACACCATTTCTGACAGATGGCCGTCCAATCTCTTCTTGAAAGCCTCCAGTGATGAAGTTCCCACAACTTCTGTTCCACTGGTGGATTGTTCTCACTGTCAGAACGTTTCTCCTTATTTCCAGGTTGAATCTCTCCTTGTTCAGTTTCCATCCATTATTCCTTGTCTGGCCTTTGGGTGCTTTAGAAAATAGCTTGATCCCCTCCTCCTCCCCAAATATTGGAAGGCTGCTCTCCTGTCTCCCCTGGTCCTTCTCTTCCCTAGATTAGCCAGGCCCAGTTCCTGGAACCGTTCTTCATATCTTTTAGCCTCCAGTTCCCTCATCATCCTGGTTGCTCTTCTCTGCACTCTTTCTAGAGTCTCCACATCTTTTTTATAGTGTGGTGATCAAAAACTGGATGCTGTATTCTAGGTGTGGTCTTACTAAGGCTTTATAGAGTATATATACCTGTCCAGGTACATAGCAGCACATTCATCATACACACCAGGAGTCTCATGTCCCCAGAAAGCAGGTTTCCTTCACTTACCTGGTGTTTTAGAAGCTTCCCTCAGAGGCCATCAGGTCTAGCCTCCTCTTCAGTTGGACACATCAAAAGATGGCAAGTTGACTACTTTTCACAGGAGCTCAATGTTTCCTTCAATGAGGCACATCAGTGTGGTACACTTTCATTGCCAGGAAGCCTTTTTCTGACTTTAATTTGGGAATATTCTCTTCTTATGTAATAGCATTTTTCAGGATTGGGAGGAAGTGATCTGGAAGCTACCAGAACTCGTGTTGACTTTGGAGGTGTGAGCATGGTTGCATCTTGCAAAAACAACATTCATGTTGCTCTTTGTTTCCAAACAAGGATGTGGTTCTGACATGGAAACCAGTTGACATCTGCCAAGGAAGACTATTATGTACCTGTGCAGAAGAAAGTCCCTGAACACCTGGAAAGAGGAAGTGAGATCCAGTAGAATGTGGGTTGTGTCGTGTGCCCTCTCCCCTCACTGTCAACACCCAGGAGGTAGGGAGGAAACCACTTGTGGGGAATTTGAAACGTAGTCTTGATTGGGTCCCTGGTCTTCAGCACAAGCTCCGCCACTTTCCATTGGCTGGTTGGCCCCCCTGAAGGAAGAGTTCACTCCACGAGGAAGGGAGTTAAAAGCATCCGCTACAGAAGAATTCCAATATTTTGCAGAAATCGCAGGTTGAAGAGGAACAGCTGGGAAAGCTCATTTGGTTGGTGACAGACTCCGGGTGAGTTTTTGAGAAGTCTGTGGAGACAATGTCAAGACCAGACCCTCAACCCTGGTCTCCTATGAACAGGGAGGGTCCCCACTTTGAGGGACCTTGCTGGAGCTGTGGATGGCTTGCTCAGGCATCTTCTGAAGATGATGAGAGGTCAATGGACCTTGAGGTCCTCTCCTGGAAGGGCCCAGTTCTCGAGGATCATGGCTCCTGCAGGAGACCAGAATCTGTTGGAGAAGGTTGCTCCACACACCAGTGGTTTTAGGCTACCGGTTTGGCTCGGTTCAACTGATCCGGTTGCAAAAATTGTTACCAGTTCAGCTGAAAGACAATCAGCTGATAAGAGGAAGAAGAGAAAAGTGCAGGATCAGCCCTCTCACCTGCCCCTACACTTTTCTCCTCTTTATCCTTTCAGCTGGTTGGTGCGGCAGAGCCTCAGCTGGTGTGTGGAAAGCTGCACGCGTGCGTTAAGTGCGTGTGAGTTAGGTGTGCCCATGTGCAGACCTCTGCACACACACAATCCCCAAATCGGAAGTTGAACAGGTAGGATTCCACTGCTGCTCCTCACCTTTGGGTCTTCAACAGAGGCAACAGCCAATGTTTTCATTTATGTGGACAAGGAGGTGGGGTTGGAGAAGATAATTATGGGGAAAATAATGAATAGTTGGCTTAGTTGATGCAGCCATGGTTTTTTCCTAAAAAAAAACCCTTGAGTTTGTAAAACTTTTGCTTGTAAAACTAAGCGAACTACCCCCTATTCCATGCATAAGACCCAGAGGCCTCGGGAAATTCAGTGCTGAGTGAAGAAACCCAGTGTTTGCTGAGAGTTTATCGTGAGCTGGATGGCAGTGCAGTTTCCTGATAAAAAGCCTTGTGTTGCCCTTCACTGTGGGAGAGAGCTAATACCTGTTGGAGATGAGAAGATCCCATGTTTGCTAAGTTGGTGACAAATCTTGTACCAAAGCAAACCTAAAGGTCCCCCTGAGTTGGGAAAGAGGCCAACCTTTGCTCTGGCCTCCTGATTGGCTTGGGCTTCCTGAGTCAGGTTAGTCCTACCTGGGAGGAAGGGGATAAAACCGAGGCTGGTCAGAGGGAGGCCCTGGGCTCACCTGAAGCACCACCTGTGGGGGGAAAGGAGCTGCCCTTGTTCCCCCTCCAGGAAGGAGATCCAGCCCTTTGGACATCGCCAAGAGATTGAAGGAGGTGAGTGGCGGGGAAAGAAGGAAGGACTGACCACAGAGCGAGCCCTGGAAGGAGGGGTGGGTGAAATTATGGGATGGCCCGAGAAAGTCGGCAGAAGAGGAAGAGACTCTAATAAACCCCACCTTGGTGTTTTTTAATGAGATTAACGTCAGTATGTGGGAAAGGCCAGGTGAGAGAAGAGGCAGATTTCAGGAATGCTCTTGATGGACCTCTGGGAGAAGGGCAGAACCTTGAAGGTACCGCCAACCTTCCTTTGGGTCCATGGCCAGTCCTGATGCTCAGGTGTGTTGAGCAGAGGAAGCCAGCTCTTCATCATCTCTACATGGCCCTGCCACGCCTTTCCTGATCTCTCCCCTCCTTGCTCCTTGCAGGATGAAGCTCATTATCTGGGGGGGTCTGCTGGCCGTGGCCCTCCTGGCAGGCCCTACAGCAGCTCAGAGTTGCAGGCCTCCACCTACAGGTAAGAATCACCTAAAGACCCTTGTGTGTTGCGTGTGTGTGTGGATACAGATGTAACATCCACTAGTCCTCTCCCAGTCTCTCCTCTTAGTCTTGTAGCACCTTCAGATACCGGCGCACTGCCTGCAACACATACTGTAGTTGTTACTCAAAGGGTACAAGGGCCACGAGATCCCTGAACTTCAGTGGGTCTGTTGCACAACCACAGTAAGATTGTCCTTGGGAGCAGGGACTTCTGCTTGTATGTTTCTCAACAAACTGGGCCTTATGTTCTCTTTGATGTGTGTCCCTTGCTTCTCTATGCTCGCACACTTTCAGAACGTCTGGGTGCCCCCTGGAGACACTTGCAGAGGAACAAGGCAATAGAGTATAAACTGGGGTGGGTGTGTGTGTAATTGCCCACAGCACTTCAGGCCAACCGGATATTTGCTCTCCCTAATCTGTCCTACGAACTCATCACCCACATGGTCTCCAGCGGAGCCACATCACATGGTCAATGGCCACTTGATATGGATCTCATTGAACCTACTGTGATGAGGTCCAGATCTTCTCTGGGAGTGGGAGAAAAGGAGGCCAAGGGGTTCCTCCCCCAATAGCAAAGGAAGGTAGCATTGCACTCAGCTTCACTTCTTTTAACCCGTTTCAAAACTTACTCCTTGTGTCTCCAAAATGTTGCCCTTGTGGCTTTGCACCCTCCCTTTTTCTTCTCCTCCCAACCACTCTCTGCTTGAAGGATCTCCTCCGTTCTCTCCTGCAGGTGCAGGCGCAGATAATTTGGCCTTAGGGAAGCCGACTTCCCAGTCTTCCGACTACATATATGAGAGCCTTGGATCACCAGACAAAGCCGTGGATGGGGACTGCAATGGGACCTGGAGACATGGCTCCTGCGCCCACACCAGCCTGGAGAGAAACCCCTGGTTGTTGGTGGACCTGGGGGAGCCTCATAAAATCTACGTGGTGGTGTTGAAAAACCGTGAGGACTGCTGTGGAGAAAGGCTGTATGGAGCAGAGGTCCACCTAGGAGATTCTCTGGATGACCACGGAAGAGCCAACCCTCTGTAAGTTGCTCGGAGTCCGTCCTCCCCAGCTGGAGTCCTCCAGGTATTTGGGGCATCGCCAGAATAGACAGAATCCACAGCCAGTGCAGGAGATTTTGGGGTGCTGTTGGGTATGAGGTGCTGACTTTGTCCTGGGGACCAAGACATCGTGACTCCATTGATGTGGAGATTGTGAGATCACCTCCCTCCTTGCTCCCCCAAGAGGTAGGGAAAGACCGGAGACATCTGGCTAAGTTGTCTTATCAGTTGTTTGGGGGACCTGATTGCTAACTTCTGCTATCATTTATGTTGCAAATCTAGAACCTGGGTTCCCTCAGAACTGGGTAAAGCACCTGATATGAGGCTGGGGTAGAAAAGGCAGTTTCTCTCCTTGGACTTTTGTTCTGGTCTCTGAATCTCAAAAAAGATGTTCTCGGAGCGGAAAAGAGGCTTCCAAAGTATTTTGGGCAAGACTTAGAACTAAAACAATAAATTAGGAAAAGACAACATCAAATATAGGTGGATTCGATCATTTTATTGCACTTAGAGGAACTGTTGTATAAGGGAGCAAAGGAGAGGTTTTAAGTTACGGCTGAATAAATTGCTCAGGTTTCCCCTCTCTCCCATTAGATCTGGGATTTTATTTATATGTTTGTTTATTTGAACTGATTAGCTGCCCAATTCCAGGGGATGGATCTGGCCAAGACAGCCAGCTGCGTCAGGGACAAAACCAGGCTGGATAAATTCATGTGTCCCTTGATGAAGACTGTAACCTTCTTCAGGGCAGGAGCAAAAAACAAGGGCCGTAGCTGTAGAAGATGAACAGGATGAGCCCGGGGGAGGGAGGGGTCAAACACGTTATCGGTCTCGACTCGCATCCCTTCATGCCTACAAGAGATCCAACTCCAACCCACCTTGAATTCTGCTGACTCTTATCTACGGCCAGTTTTCTTTGACCGTTAGTAGCTCAGATTCTTGTAGAGAGCCTCAGTTTGCCATAAACCTATATAATCTATATAACTGCCTGGATCTCCTGGTTTCTCGTGCTTGACAGTAGCCTTCTTCAGAGCTGGATCCAGAAAAATCAAGATAATGATGTGATTCGCTGGCAGCCGGTGAGGACGGCTGAGGTCTCGGAGAGCGAGGACTCGGATGAGGGGCCTGCGTGGGATGCAGGGATGGGGCCAGGACCATCAGGGAGTGGAGTGCTGCCTTCGGATATTGTGGAGGCTGGCAGCAGTGAGGACAAGGTCCCTGAGGAGCCTGTGCCCAGTGCACGTGCGTGCAGGGCTGCTCGAAGGAAAGAGCAGCTGCAGCAGCACGGATGACTCGGGAGTAAGGCTGCAAGGTGATGGCCTCTCCCTTAAGGGATAAAAGCCAGCCCTCAGAGGTGGGATTCTTTGCAGGAAGCAAAGAAGTTCTTGCTCTTCAAGCCTTGTGGATGTTTGGACTATCCTGGTTTGTGTTTGGAGACTTTGGGTTTTGAATATTTCCTTGCAATTTAATCTAGTGTTCTTGGCAGCCTTGCACCACCTTGGCAAGGCTCGTTCTGATCAGAGACAATGAGTTTTCATAGCCTTTTAACTGTGAAGGAAAGGAATTCGCAGAGAAGCATTAAAAGGTTTTGCTTTTACCTCTGCTTGGTGTTTGTTTGCTTGGAACAAGGTTTGGGTCAGAACAGTTGATGACCCTGAGAAAGCAATCAAAGTTTTTTACTTTTAAAAAATCCTTCCCTGCAGAATCACCCCCAGCAGGTGGGGGGGACCAGAAGGACTGCCCTCCTAACCTGTGACCTCTCTTGCCCCACAGCTGTGGGATTATCCTGAACACCAGCCTGGGCTCCATCACTACCATCTACTGCAACGGGCAGGAAGGCCGCTACATCAGTATCCACTTACCCGGGGAGGGGTACTTGACCGTCTGTGAAGTGGAGGCCTACAGCGCCGAGTAAAGAAGCCACGCCTTGCATTGGGGGGGGGGGGGCATTAACGCTCCTACGAAATGCCAATTGCTCTCCAAATAAACGAGCTCCTAAGATGCACTCCTAGGTTTCCCCTCTTCCTTCTTTGGTGAAAACCTTTGTGTCTCTCGGGGGAATTATTCCCTGATTGTCCTCACTCCTCCATGCGCTTTTCAGGTCATCTGATGTATTGACCCCCAGGAATCCCAGTGTGACCAGTTTGTCCTTATTGGGACTCCTCAGAGATGGAGGTTCCAACGTCTACTGGAACTGAACTTTCCGACTTTTGCATTTAAGAAGATGATTGTGTGTATCTATAGATGATTGGATGGATGGATGGATGGATGGATGGATGGATGGATGGATGGATGGATGGATGGATGGATGGATGGATGGAGGAATTGATATATAGATAAATGGATATATGGATAAATAGATGGATGAATGAATAGATGAAGGAATGGAGGGATGGAGGGATAGATGGAGGGGGATGCATGGGTGCATGGACGGATAGACTCACAGACCTTCACACTTACTTTATATACAGTACATTAGCTTTAGGAGATCCTGGTGGTCAGTGGAATTACAGGGAGTTGTGTATCGCATTTCCTTCAGAATGGCATGTACCATTCAACTTCTCCTGGTGGTAAATGTAAACAAAAACATCACACAGGTTGTACACAGTAGAAAAAGAGAGACGGGGTCTTGTAAACCCCTTTACACAGGGGTAAGACCTAACCCAACCTCTGCACGTCTCTCCTTGAGAATTTAAGGGAAGATGGACTGTATGTACCATTCTGACGCCTCAAAGGTGAGCTTGGTCAAGAAGCTCGAAGATCTCGGAGGGTGGAAATCCACCTGTATCATCCTGTCAAGACAAGAGCATGTCTGGTGTCATCTGGAATTGAGTTTGGATGTGGGGATTCTCCCTTTTTCACAGAGGAGCTTTGGGGCTGAGCCAGTCCAGCTGCCTCAACAGTCCAGCAAGTGGAGTCCTTGGTGCTCCCTGAACTTGGTTGTCTCTCTGCAGACAAACACCACAATGTTACAAGGCTAAGTAATGAAACGTCTGGAAGGGAAGGGAAGGGAAGGGAAGGGAAGGGAAGGGAAGGGAAGGGAAAGGAAGGGAAGGGAAGGGAACAGAATGGAACAGAACAGAACAGAATAGAATTCTTTATTGGCCAAGTGTAATTGGACACACAAGGAATTTGTCTTGTTGCAAATGTTCTCAGTGTACATAAAAGAAAAGAGACATTCGTCAAGAGTCAAGAATCATCAGGTACAACACTTAATAAGAGTCATAGGGTACAGTAAGCAATCAAATCAGATAGATGATAGATGATAGATAGATAGATAGATAGATAGATAGATAGATAGATAGATAGATAGATAGATAGGAATAGAATAGAATAGAATAGAATAGAATAGAATAGAATAGAATAGAATAGAATAGAATAGAATAGAATAGAATAGAATTCTTTATTGGCCAAGTGTGATTGGACACACAAGGAATTTGTCTTTGGTGCAAATGCTCTCAGTGTACATAGAAGAAAAGAACATTCATCAAGAGTCAAGAATCATCAGGTACAACACTTAAATCTCACCAATTAGCCAAGGTGGCTTTGTTTCCCCTCTTGGACCAAAGAAGCAGGTGGCACTTCAGGAATGCCCACCAGGTAAACGGAGGGGGTCCCCTACCCCTCAATCCCTAATTCTGACATTTTGTGAGGGGGCCCCCCCAGACTCTGTGGCTGTTGGCCCCCTGGTTGGTTTCATGACAGTCAACAGAGTTAGAGCTCAACAGTGGCTGATATAAAATAGAATAATAATAGAATAACGTAACAGCCCTAATCCTAACCTTAATTTGGAGGTCAACTAATCCAATCCTCCCAGAAGAGCCTATACCATTTCTGACAAAGGGCTGTCCAATCTCTTCTTGAAAGACTCCAGTGATGAAGGTCCCACAACTTCCGAAGACAACTTTATTTTATTTTATTTATTCATTTTTGTCAATTGCTTACAAGATAACAGGTATAAGTAAAAACATAGTTATGAATACATGGATACATATAAGAAAAATAAAAAGAAACAATAGGACAGGGACGGTAGGCACGTTGGTGCATTTATGCAGGCCCCCTACAGACCTCTTAGGAAAGGGGGGAGGACAATAGTAGACAGTCTAAGGTTAAAGTTTTTGTGGTTTGGGGAAGAAACTTCTGTTCCATGGGTTGATTGTTCTCACTGTCAGAAAGTTTCTCCTTATTTCTAGGTTGAATCTCTCTCCTTGTTCAGTTTCCATCCATTATTCCTTGTCTGGCCTTTGGGGGCCTTGGAGAATAGCTTGACCCCCTTCCTCCTCTCTGGGGCAGCCCCTCAAATATTGGAAGACCGCTATCCTGTCTCCCCTGGTCCTTCTCTTCCCTAGACTAGCCAGGCCCAGTTCCTGCAACCGTCCATCTTATGTTTTAGCCTCCAGTCCCCTCATCCTCCTGGTTGCTCTTCTCTGCACTTTTTCTAGAGTCTCAACCTCTTTTTTTATAGTGTGGTGACCAAAACTGGATGCAGGACTCTAGGTGTGGCCTTAACCAGGTCAGGTAAATTCTGAGCAGGTGCCTTCATACATCAGCTTCTCTTTGGTTCTTTCTATGCAAGGCCCTCACTCCATCAAGGACCTAGGAGAACTCATCTAAGCCCCAGAGCTCACTGTAACAGCATTGCCAAAAAGGCAGTGTTGTTGTTAACCTTATTTTGCGAAGCTTCTTCTCCAGCAATGTTGAATTGCTAACCAGGACATACAAAACCTTTGCCAGACCAATTCTCCAATACAGCTCGTCCACCTGGAATCCACATTGTATATTGACATTAACACGATTGAGCGGGTTCAGTGGTATTTCTCGAGAAATTTCTCCACTCCTCTATCTACTCACCCTATGTCTCCAGGCTTGAAATGTTGGGTTTGGACAATCCGGAACTGCATTGCCTGTGGTCTGATCTAAGCATAGTACACAAAATTGTCTGCTACCATGTCTTACCTGTCAACGACTTCTTCAGCTCCAACCACAATAATACACAGGCAAACAATCGACACAAACTCAAGGTAAACTGCTTCAAACTCGACTGCAGAAAATATGATTTCACCAACAGATTATGACTTTAAAATATGACTTCAACCGCCTGGAATGCCCTACCTGACTCTGTTGTTACAGCCCCTCAACCCCTCACAGCTTCCACCTCAAACTGTCTACCGTGGACCTCACCCCCTTCCTAAGAGGTCCTTAAAGGGGCCGTGCATAAGCGCACCAGCGTGCCTACCGTTCCTTGTCTTACTGTCCCCGTTTAATCTGTATTTCCTTCCTTTGTCCATGTTTATGTTCATACTTACACTTGTTATCTTGTACATGTTTGACAAACAAACAAACAAACAAGAGTTCCCATGACCAGAAGGCACTCCCATCTCCTCACCAACAAAGGCAATTGCTTCGCCCTAGTGGAGAGTCAGATTACAGATTGATAGAGTTGGAAGGGACCTTGTAGGTCATCTAGTCCAACCCCCCGCCCAAGCAGGAGACCCTATACCGTTTCTGACAAATGGCAGTCCAATCTCTTCTTTAAAACCTCCAGTGTTGGAGCTCCCACAACTATGTGGATCCTTGCTACTGGTGTTCCTGGCTTGAGCACTCCAGCAGAAGAGGGGGACATTGGCTAGTACAGCAAAACCTCAATTTTTGCCAATTGATGAATGGAGCTTGGTCAATATTTCATCCTACCAGAAAGGACTGTCTCAGGTGGCACCTTCAACCTCCCTGGGTCATCCCGAGGAGCCCAGGACCCAGACTCCCCTCCCTCTCACCCACCAAGAACCTCTGCCTTCCCATACTGGCTGGTCAGCTCTCTGGCCAACCCCTCTTCAGCTGTGAAGGGTCACTGGAAATATTGTTGAGGAGCACAACAAGGGACCATGGCTGTTGCAAGACGCCTGGATTATGAATCTGGGGAGGGGCAGAAAAAGGAAGCAGGGTGTGGCGGACTCTCCAGATAGACTGGAGGGAGGCGTTAAGAGGGGGCTGAGCTTGGAGTCTTTGAGCTGCAGAAAGCACCCCAGGGCTGCCTCCCCCAGAATCCCCCAAGCCTTCCCTTGCCATTCCCAAGGGAAGGCGGTCAGTCTGGCGAGATCCTTGTCTCATAGGTGACTAGCCATGAAACGGTTTATGTTACCTAGTTTGGGTAAAGGGACGTCTGCATAAAACGAATCAAGGTCAGAGAGCTTCAGGGACCCCTAATAAACCTCTTGGAGACTCTTCCCAAGTAATTCTGGTTGCTTGCTCTTGAGAGAATAACAGATTAACAGAGTTGGAAGGGATCCTGGAGGTCTTCTAGTCCAGCCCCCTGCTCAAGCAGGAGAACCTATACCATTTTTTTGACAAAAGGTTGTCCAGTTGTTGTTTTTTTGAAAACCTCTGGGGGATGGAGCACCCTCAACTTCTGGTGGCAAGTTGTTCCACTGGTTAATTGTAAAATAGAATAGAATAGAATAGAATAGAATAGAATAGAATAGAATAGAATAGAATAGAATAGAATAGAATAGAATAGAATAGAATAGGACAGGACAGGACAGGATAGGACTTTACAATACTATACTATACTATACTATATTTATTATATTGTATTGTATTGTATTGTATCATATCGTATCGTATCGTATTATATTATATTATATGGAATAGAATAGAATAGAATAGAATAGAATAGAATAGAATAGAATAGAATAGAATAGAATAGAATAGAATAGAATAGAATAGGTTATTTGAACAAGTGTGTTTTGGGTAGAGAAACACTCATTACACTTGCAAGACAACAGAGAAAGTAATAATAATTGCATTCAAAGTGTTCAGTCAGTAGAAAGGGGAAATAAGAGGTAATACAAGGATAAATAATACTGCAGTATTTAATACTTACCAAGTCAGACCCCATCACAGCCACCATTCTGTATGCAACAATCCAAGTTCACAATTGCAATAAGACCAGGCCATTTCCACGCTTTCTCCATTTGTTCACAGACAGAAACAGCCAGCCTGAAAATCTGCCAGGCCTTTTCAAGAATATGCCCGGATTCTCACCTTTCAGCTTCAACGTTGCCAATTTTTTTTTTAAAACAAAACAATCTTTCCTGTGTAATCATCCTCCACGCTGCCCCACACACCTCTGCCATTCTCTAGAACCAGCCAAGCAAAGCTTTGTGTACTATGCACTTCCTTCCTCACATCCTTGAGTCTGTCCTGAAAAGGATGCTAAATAAACAACTCTTAACACAACCTTTGTGTACCTAACTAAGCTTTACTTGAAACCTATTCTGGTCAAATTGTCAGCTTTTCCTGCCTGGCCTCCCCAAAAGAGGTGCCTTAAACCTGGTCAGTGGAGAAGCCACCGGCTGATGCAATGGAACCAGACTTGCAAGTGCTTCCCTGCTGGCCCCACCACCATGAACAGACAGGAAGCAGCAGGTGAAGCTAGGCAGAATCACACCTGATCCCTGTACAATCAGCACAGCCCCCCTCCCCCCTCCCGCCAAGGCTGTGTGCTTTCTCCACTTCTCTTCTCCCTATATACCAATGACTGCATCTCAAACGATCCATCTGTTAAAATACTGAAGTTTGCTGATGACACAACAGTGACTGGTCTCATTCAAGACAACGAAGTAGCTGCATACAGACAGGAGGTTATACAACTTGCCTCGTGGTGTAACTGGAACAATCTGGAACTGAACACACTCAAAACCGTAGAAATGGTGGTAGACTTTAGGAGAAACCCTCCCATACTACCACCTCTTACAATACTAGACAACACAGTATCAACGGTAGAGACCTTCAAATTTCTAGGTTTCATCATATCACAAGACCTAAAATGGGCACCTAACATCAAAAATATCATCAAAAAAGCCCAACAAAGTATGTTCTTTCTGGGCCAACCCAGAAAGCTCAAACTGCCCAAGGAGCTGCTGATTCAGTTCTACAGAGGAATTATTGAGTCTGTCATCTGCACCTCCATAACTGTCCGGTTTGGTTCTGCAACCCAACAGGACAGACACAGACTTCAGAGGAGAATTAGGACTGCAGAAGAAACAATGGCTACCCACCTGCCTTCAATCAAGGGCCTGGATCCTGCAGGAGTCAAAAAGAGGGCTGTGAAAATATCTACAGACCCCTCACATCCCAGACATAAATTGTTTCAACTCCTACCCTCAAAACGACGCTATAGAGCCCTGCACACCAGAACAGCTAGACACAAGGACAGTTTTTCCCCGAAAGCCATCACTCTGCTAAACAAATCATTCCCTCAACACTATCCAACCATTTACAAAGTCTGCACTACTATTACTGTTAATCTTCTCACCACTCCTTATCTCCCATCCCCTCCCACTTGTGACTGTATCACTGTAACTTTGTTGCTTGTATCGTTATGATTTATATGGACTGTTTCCTGGTATGATTTGATTGTTTATTGTACCCTATGACTATCATTAAGTGTTGTACGTTATGATTCTTGATTTTTAACGAGTGTACCTTTTCTTTTATGTACACTGAGAGCATTTGCACCAAGACAAATTCCTTGTGCGTCCAATCACACTTGGCCAAGAAAGATTCTATTCTATTCTATTCTATTCTATTCTATTCTATTCTATTCTATTCTATTCTATTCAAGCTCAGAGCTGGGCTTGGTCCAATGCCACTTTTGTCTTCCTCCACGGAGGCTCCGTGTATCACTTCTTCCCATCGCCATGAGGTTCTCCTGGGACTGAGAGGCTGCCCAGGAAGAGTCATTTTAGTGTTGGAAGGTGTTGTCCCCAATTCGGGTCTGAGCCTGGTGGCAAAGCCAATGAGAGACGCCAGACACGAGGTGCAGGTTTTCCGACTGCTATTTACTGGAGTCCTCCAAGGAAAAGGGCTCCTGACCAAAATGCCAAGAGCCAAGAACAAAGGATTGAGCAAGTTTTACGGCATTTTCACTAAAGGAGAAGGTGGGACAAAGCGAGGTAATAAGACATATCACCTAATAAACCTTTTAGTCACAATTCTACAATTTGTTCTATTGGTCTCTCGCTGTCCCTATTCCCAAGTCTTAGCTAATGAACGCCCTAGGAGTTATCTAATACACATTTGATTTGCTGCAGGCCATCTCTAGCCCTAACTTTTAGCTGAGGTCTACAAGTTGGCTAACTCGTGTTACAGCTTTCCAATTAGCCAGGATTGTTACCAGATTTACACACGCATATCTTCCTGTGGATAAGCATTCTTTGTTCTTGCCAGGCAGACTCCACAATGACAGGCTTCCTGGTTTACTTTAAAGCACGTGCCATGACCTGGCTTTATTTTTAGCAGAGGGCCCACCAAAGGGACCTTCAAGATCTTCTAGTCTAACCCCCTGCTCAAAGAGGAAATTCTAAACCAGGGGTCTCCAACCTTGACCGCTAAGATGTGGGGACTGGCTGAGGGATTCTGGGAGTTGAAGTCCACATGCCTTCAAGTGGCCAAGGCCCCTGTTCTAAACCATTCTGGATAAATGGCTGTCTAGTCTCTTCTTAAAGACCTCCAGGGATGGAGCACCCACAACTTCTGGTGGCAAGTCATTCCAGTGGTTAATTGTCCTCACTGTCAGGAAGTCTCTCCTTAGTTCTAGGTTGCTTCTCTCCTTGATTAGTTTCCATCCGTTGTGTTGGAAGTTAAAACCCTCCCCTCTCCTAGGAAAATGAAATATTTTAGGATATACTAAAAAGGCAGAATATTTCCCCTAAAAAGAAAAATAGACACTCAGAAGCAGAAACTCAGCCCCCATTTTTGCTCATGGGCCATTACTCTGGCCTGGGCCAGTCTATTTCACATAACAAAGATCTATTCCAGGTAGAGCTATAATAGGAATTGCCCAAAGCCCTTTCATTCCATCATCACCCAGCAAGGCTCAACCAAGACTGGGACTCAGGACAGCCTACAGAGTTGCCCCTGCGTGGCCCTATGGGAGCAGGGGTGGGATCCAACCGGTGTAACTAACGGTTCAGTGATTTTACGTTTTGCTATCATGTCTCCCCCAGTCCTTCTTTTCATTAAACTAGACATATCCAGTTCCAGCAACTGTTCTTCATATGTTTTGTCCTCCAGTCCCCTAATCCTCTTTGTTGCTCTTCTCTGCACTTTTTCTAGAGTCTCAACGTCTTTTTTTATAGTGTGGTGACCAGAACTGGATGCTGTACTCTAGGTGTGGTCTTACTCAGGCTTTATAGAGTGGTATTAACACTTCAGGCATTCTTGATTCTGTTCCTCTGTTGATGCAGCCTCGGATTGTGTTGGCTTTTTTGGCAGCTGCAGCACACAGCTGGCTCATATCTAAGGGATTGTCCACTAGGACGGACTTCCCCAATCTTTCTGGCTTTGTGGACCGGCGGGGTGTGTGTGTGTGTGGAGAGGATGGATCTGCACAAGTAATGAGCAAGTGCGTGAGTGTGCATGCAACTCTATTTGTGTGAGCAGCTGCGCACCTGCCACTCCTGCAAATAGAACACCTGCACACATTCTCTCCTGCCACTTCCTCAGCCTGGTTCTCAACCGTTCAAGGCCTGGTAATCAGCCATGATCTCTGTCCAAGGACTCCGAGATCCCTCTCGCTCTTACTGCTGTTGAGCCAGGTTCCGCCTATATACTGTAGCTGTGCATTCGGTTTTTCTTGCCTAAATGTAGAACCTGGCTTTTTTCACCATTGGCTTTCCCTTTGTTAGATAGGCCCCAACGTTCAAGTCTGTCCAGGTCTTTCTGTATCTTGAGCCCGTCTGCTGGAGTGTTGCTTATTCCTGCCAGCTTGGTGTTGTCAATTTCCATGGACTAGGCCGATCTGATGCTTTCCTAAATCAAAGAAATTGTCTTGGAAGATGGACTTTGTTCTTTTCTTTTAAAATGGATTTCATCACTTGGAAACCTGACAGGTGTCACCTGAACATTGCATGGGTGTTGACTTTGGAGGTGTGAGCATCCCTGGGCCTTGCAAAAACTACATTTATATGGCTGTTTGCTCACAGACAATAGTGATCTTCTCATATGGAAACCAGTTGACATCTGCCAAGGAAGACTATTAAATGCCTGTCCAAAAGAATCACTTAACACGTGGAAAGAGGAGATCCAGTAAAATGTGGGTTGGGTAACATGCCGTCTCACGCCATTGCCAGCACCCAGAAGCAAGGCGGAAACAGACATGGGAGATTTGTAACCTGGCCTTGATTGGTCTCCAGCAGAAGCTCTGCACCTTCCCATTGGCTGGCTGAGCTCTCTGAAGGAAGAGTAAGGAGGAGCCAACCCACCAAGAAAGAAGTTAAAAATGCCCCATACAGAAGAATGTCAATATTTTGGAGAAATTGCGGTTTGAAGAAGACCAGCTGTGAAATTCATCCACATTTGGTTGGCCAAGTGAGAGACTCCAGGTGAGTTAAACAAAGTCCAAGATTTTGTCAAAGACCAGAGCCACAGGCTTTCTTAAACAGGTGGTCTCTACCTGGATGAATATATTTACAAAATGCTTTTCTTCTGGTGGGGAGTTGACACACAAAACATTTGAAGAGGCTTAGATCCAATCTCTTGATGAATGTATGTTTACTTCTATGTACACTGAGAGCAGCTGCACCAAGACAAACTCCCATCACACTTGGCCAAGAAATAATCCTATTCTGTTCTATTATGCTTAGATGGCGATTTGATACCGGATTATGCCCATGCCTTAGTAGGCAGAAAGCCATGAATCCTTATCTTGCCACGGGCATGAAAGTCAACTAGATCAGGGGTTTCTGACCTTGGCAAGTTGAAGACTTGTGGACTTCAACTCTCAGAACCCCGCAGCCACCTCTAGGTTTGCTGTAACCCAGGGGTGTCCAACCTCGCAACATTGGATTGTGGATTTCAACTCAAGACATGCTGGCTGGGGGATTCTGGGAGTTGCGAGTTGCCAAGTTGGAGACCCCTGAACTAAATGACCTTGGGCCAGTCTCTCTCTCTCTCGGCCCTAAAAAGGAGGTCAGGGCAGAACACTTCCAGAAATTCCTCAGCTTTGCTGGCTGAGGAATTCTGGGAGTTGAACTCCACAAGTGGCTTAAAGTGGCTAAGGTTGGACACTCCTGTTCCGGAGGGCTGTGAAGATTTGGTTCTTCCGCCAAGTAGTAGCTCAGTCTCAGTGAAAGCAACCAGAACCACCTGTGAAGAGTTGCAAACAGAAGCTTCCTTGCTAGTCATCAATGCTACAAGAATCGCACCAGACTGGCTGCATTTGCTTGGGAAAGGCCAGATAAGACTTTGGAGATTCTGGGGGAGGTTTGGCCACCTCCTGCAGTGCAAAGACCCCAAAAGCAGTAGCCCCTGGACTTATATACCGCTCCAGTGTTGGACAGGAAGCTAAAAAATATGGCGGGAAAAGACGATACAACAGCATATTGATTTAAAACCAGAAATATTCCAGTTGGAGATCTTACCTGAAACTTACAGTAAAGAAAATGTATATCTGATTATTCACGTGATAACTGTAGCGAGAATTGTATTTGTTCAAAATTGGAAAAGGGATTAGGAAAATACTACAATGTGCAGAAATGAATAGATTAACCCTTGTAATTAAAGAGAGAGAGCAAACTGAATATTATAAGGCATGGGAATTATTTTATCAATGGTTAGAGAAAAAATATGAAGGCTGGTTATAATTAATGGATTAGTTAAGAAAGATAATAGATATTTTTAATAGAAATAAAAAGCTAAGAAGAAAGATAAAGAGATAGTGAAATTAAGTACAATAAGTACAATAAGATAAATCAGAGAATAACGCTAGGTGATGAATATGACCGTAAACACCAACTGTATTGCACAAGGTATTTGTTTCCAGAGGACACGTCATCAAATGGAAGAAGATATGTTTGGAAAAAAATAAAATAAAAATTTGCCGGAGACTCCAGCAAATCTAGAAAGGGATTTTGTTCAGTTTGGTACTCAGGGAGAAGTTTTTTTTCTGTGGTGAATCGCTGAGAATCATTGTACGTGATAGGCAATGACGTAAGTCCTGTCAATCAGACCATCCATTCATCCATCCCAATCGCTACTCTAAATGTGCTACCAATAAACGCAACTATTTGTAGCTCAGGATTGAAATGGAGTTCTCTGAGCTGGGGGGTTTTCCTGCAGGTGTTTCACTACACAATTTACCCAAAGTGGTAGAAGGGAGTGGGATTCGGGAGGAGGAGGAGGAGGAGGAGGAGGACTGTGGAGTCCTTGATGCTCTCTGAGCTGGGTTGTTTTCTTGCAGACATTTCATGACCCAACTAGGGAACATCATCAGTGCTAGAAGGGAGAAGGGTTTATAGAGAGGAGGAAGAGGATGATGACAACTGCAGGGTCCTTGGTGCTCTCTGAGCTTGGTGGATTTTTTGGAGACATTGCATCACCCAAGCTAAGTAACATCATCAGTACTAGGGCTACGTTGCCTAGTTCTAGTAATGAAACATCTGCAAAGAACCAACCAAGCTCAGAGAGCACAAACGACCCTTAAATTTGCTTCTACCCTCTTGGGAACATTGCCTTCTTTCCAGTTTTGCTGGTCTTTTTCACTTGACCGTTTCTGTTATGTTCGCTTCTTCTCAGAATTCTTTTTCTGTGCAGAAATGAATAGATTAACACATTAAATGAATAGATTAACACATTAGCAATTAAAGAGAAGGAGCAAACTGAATATTATAAGATATTATTTTATCGATGGCTAGAGAATTATTTTATCGATGGCTAGAGAAAAAAAAAGGAAAGCTAGAAATAGATGATAGATTAATGAAATATAGAAAATAGGTTTATAGAATTAAATATGTTAAGAAGAGGAGGGTTACAGTAATAGACATATTATGTATACTAATAAGATAAGAATAAGAAAAGAATAGAATATTAATATCAAACGAATGAACATGGATGTACATTTTAATTGTTATTGCATAAGATATTTGTACCCAGATGACACACTGTTAAATGGAAGATGAATTGTATGTACCTCAGGGGTGGGATTCTACCTGATCGGACCGGTTCTATAGAACCGATTGTTATGATTCTGCCCAGTTCGGAAAACTGGCAAATTGTGCCACTGGCTGGCCACTCCCCTCCACACCCACTCACTCTTTACCTGGCAAACTTGCCGGCTAAGATGCTAATTTTCCCTTTTTTCCCCCCTGACCATCAGCTGTTCCAACTAGATTAGCTAGAAAGCAGGAAATCGTTGGATTTCTTGCTTTCTAGCTAATCTAAAAGCAGAGCTGAACCTTCCTTAGGGCTGAAGCTTCTATCTTTCAGTGTAGACTCAGGTAGCAGATTGCTGAAAGATCGATTTCTAAGTGAATCTGTGATTCTGTGAGCAACTCAATCTGCCTGCCTGCCTTGCCTGATTTTGGGTAAAAGTTGCTCTTTTTTTAATTTAAAAAAAAATCAATATTTACATATATGGCGTGCTGTGAGTTAAGTTTGTGAGTTTGCTTGCTAGCAAATTTTATGTGACAGACTCAGGTAGCAGATTGCAGATAGATAGATCTCTGAGTGAATCTGTGATTCTGCAAGCAACTCAATCTGCCTGCCTGCTTTGCTTGATTTTGGGTAAAAGTTGCCATTTTTCTATTAAAAAATTCAATATTTACGCATATGGTGTGTTGTGAGTTAATTTTGTGAGTTTGCATGCTAGCAAATTATTTGAGTTTGCTTGCTAGCAAATTTTATGTGACAGACTCAGATAGCCGATGGCAGAAACACAGATCTCTTAAGTGTGAGCAACTCAATCTGCCTGCCTGCTTTGCCTGATTTTGGGTAAAAGTTGCTTTTTTTAATAAAATAAATAAATATTTACATAAATATTTACAATATTTACATACAAACCACACCCAGCCAGTCACGTGGCCACCAAGCCACACCCACAAATTAGGCCATGCCCACAGAACAGGTTGTTAAGAAATTTGAATCCCACCCCTACTATACCTTACATAATTTTTTTAAAAATTACAAAAAAAAAAGAAGAACTCTTTTTCTGTCTGCTGGTCTGGTCCGTTTCCACTGGGAAGGTCTTGATGCCCAAGGCCCTCCCAGTGTCCCCCAAGAGGGGATCTGCAGAGACCAATTGCTAAGCAGGAACCCAGCTATGAGGCTCCCGCAGGTTGTGCTCCTTCTGACGGCCGTCTGCTTTGTCTCCTCGCAGGACGATGCTCGTCACCTGGATGTGGCTGCCTCTTCTGGGGCTCCTGGCCAGCCACGGGGAGGCGAAGCGCTGCAAACCGGAGATGAAAGGTACTGTGAGCACTCCGGACACGGGAGAACTCAAATCCTCCCTTGGAAATAGTTTGGCCAAGGAGTAGGTTTCTACCGGTTTGGACTGGTTTGCCTGAACTGGATGTTAAATTTGCATCTGGTTCACCGAGCTTGTATTTGAACTGAGCGGCTGGCCCCTCCCACCCCCTCCCACCCCTCCCAGGAGTCTCCACGCAGCCCATTTTCAATGCAGGTAAGTGCAGGGCCTGTGCGGAGACTCTGGGAGGGGGAAAAACGGACCTTCTGGGCCTGTTTCTGGCTTCCGGAAGGCCTCCAGAGCCTGGGGAGGCCATCTTCGCCCTCCCAGAAGCCAGAGGGAACCCTCCAGACCCTTGGGAAGGTGAGAAACTGCCCTCCCAGAAGAACCGGTAGGCCCCGCCCACCATGGTCCCGCCCACCCAGCAACTGGGCAGCGAACCGGTTGCTGGGATGTTTGAATCCCACCCCTGGTTTGGCCAGCTCAGTTGCTGAAGGGGAAAGGGGAGCGCCTGTGTTGCCTTCCTTGGTGGCTCTATTTTTAAGTAATTTTATCAAACATTACAAAGTAAAGAGAATAAAAAGTAATGCAAACTAAAAAATAAAGGAAGAAATCAGTGAGAAAGTGCAGACAATTAAGATAGGAAAAAAAACCTTAGAACAGTGATGGTGAACCTTTTTGCTGTGGTATGCCGAAAGCACGTGCATGCACGATAGCGTGTGCGCACGCATGCCAGCACCCACAATGCAATCAGCCCCATCCCCCCCATGCGCATGTGCACACAATGCCCTCCTTATCTGCACTGCGCATGTGCGCACCTCCCAGCTGATGCTTGGCCCATTTGAGGCCTTTTTCAGCTTCCCAGAGGCTCGAGGGAAGCCTCTACAGCCTTTGGAGGCTGAAACACAGGCCCATTTCGGCACTTCCGGTATTTCTGGAAATACCAGAAGTGCAGAAACGGGCCCGTTTTTCAGCCTCCAAAGGCTGTAGAGGCTTCCCTCAAGCTCCCGGGAGGATGAAAACAGCCTCCCCTGGGCTCCAGAAGCCGTCCAAAGGCTGAAAATGGGCACTTCTGGTATTTCCGGAAGGCCCATTTTTCGGCCTCCTGAGGCTGTAGAGGCTTCCCTCGAGCCTCCGGGAGGACGAAAACAGCCTCAAACGGGCCAAAAATCAGCTGGGAGGCACACCTATGTGCAGTGCAGGTAAGTTTGGCTGGGGCTCGCGTGCCCGCCCAAATGGCTCTGCATGCCACCAGTGGCACATGTGCCATAGGTTCGCCATCACGGCCTTAGAACATTGGTAATAATTTGGCATTTTTGGATGCTGGTGTTGTTATCCTCCTCCTCCTTGGGATGGTGACGTTGTTTGGTGTGTGGTCTTTTCTTTTTCTTTTTCTTTTTCAAGAGCAGTTCATCGGAATTTCATGTTAATGTGTGCTGTTGTGTAGTTCGATTCAGCATAGAATCACAGACGGTTCCTTCCAACTCTGTTATTCTGAACTGTGACAATGGGGACAACATCGAAAGTGCCAAAACAAAGGCTATAATGGAGGCTTTGCTGATTTCCTGGCTGTGATAAAGGAAGCAAAAATGATATCTCTAATCTAATAGGTTTATAATGTTTTAGACATTATATTTCACGGTTTTGCATTTTTATCTCTTGTGTTTTTATCAAAATGTGATGTGAATGACCACACCTGGAATACAGCACCCAGTTTTGGTCCCCACATTACAAAAATATGCTGAGACTTTCCAAAAAAAAAAAAAGTGAAAAGAAGGGCAACTAAAATGATTAAGGACTTGGAGACTGTTCTGGACCTTACAATCAATATCTGATTATAAAGCAGACAGATTAACTCCACAAAGCATCCATACAAAGTCTTTTTATTGGTTCATCAGACATCCTCGAGATAATTCACGGTTACGTTGAGATTCATCTCAATGTCCAACTCTTTGCATAGCTGACTTTCTGGTGTAAAAGGACAGGTCTCCTTTCATTCCGATAATGGTGGAGCAAGGAGGTGAAGCAGCAGCCCGATGCTGGCTTCAGGCCAGAGTGAAGGAGCCTCGCCCAACCCATCAAGGGTCAATTCAGTGACCAATCGGGATTACAGATGTGGCCACATGACATGGACTACATTTCCTAGGATACCTTAACTACATTTACCATGATGCATTCCCTTAAGGGGACAGCTCCCAATTCCTAACTAACAATACCAATTCCCCATTAACTATATACTGTCTGGACAGCACAGAGACCAAAAAAACCCATGAAGAACAATTCCAGGAATTGAGTCTAGAGAAAAGAAGGACTAGGGGTGACATAACAGTGTTTCGCTAATTGAGGGGCTGCCCCCAAAGAAGAGGGGGACAATCTGTTTCCCAAAGCCCCTGAAGGCAAGACAAGAAGCAACAGATGGAAACAAATCCAGGAGGGAAGCAACCTGGAACTAAGGAGAAATTTCCTGACTATGAGAACAATTATCTGTGGAACAGCTTGCCACCAGAAGTTGTGGATGCTCCATCACTGGAGGTCTTTAAGAAGAGAATGGATGCCCACCTGTCTGAAATGGTATAGGGTCTCCTGCTTGAGCATGGGAGTGGACTAGAAGACCTCCAAGGTCCCTTCCAACTCTATTCTGGTTGATTGAATACACCAAATAATAAAGAATAAAACCCCAGAGGTTGCCTTCCTTGATATCAAGACCAACTCTGCCCCACATTCCTACCTCTTAAGGAGATACAGATTTCCCCTTCCACCAGGGGTGGGATTCTACCAGTTTGGACCAGTTCTATAAGAACCAGTTGTTACCATTCTGCACAGTTTGGAGAACCGGCAAATCATGCCACTGGCTGGCCCTGCCCCTCCCTGCTCACCCCTCCCCTCCCTGCCCAGTCACTCCTTATCTCGCGTGTGTGCCAGCCAACTTGCCTGCGTTGTGCAAGCAAAATTTATGTGACAGACTCAGGCAGCAGATTGCAGAAAGGTAGATCTCTGAGTGAATCTGTGATTCTGTGAGCAACTCAATCTGCCTGCCTGCCTTGCCTGATTTTGGGTAGAAGTTGTTCTTTTTTTAATTAAAAAATTCAATATTTACATAAATGTTTACAATGTTTACATACAAGCCATGCCCAGCCAGTCAAGTGACTACCAAGCCACACCCACAAATTAGGCCACACCCACAGAACCGGTTGTTAAGAAATTTGAATCCCACCCCTGTGTTCCACCCTTTTGTTCTCTTGTAAACAAAGCAAATATGGAGATAGCCAAGCTAGGAGAAGTTCCAAATTCTTTTCTTCTCTCTAGGGCAGGGGGTCTCCAACCTTGGCCACTTTAAGCCTGGCGGACTTCAACTCCCAGAATTCCCCAGCCAGCTTTGCTACAAGGTCCCTTCCGACTCTGTCAGTCTGATAAACTTTTCTCTCTTCCCTTTTTCCTCCCTTATTTTCCCATTGTCTTCATTTTTCTTGATATTCCTGTATTTCATATTTTGATAAACTAATAAAATAGTTGATGTCCATGAATAGCTCTCCGGACTGCCTCTGTCTGTCCACTCATTCTGGTCGGCCACTTCCTGGTCAGGCATGCAAGAAAGTGCCGAGGGTCACCAGCCTTTCCCTCCCCTCTGCTCTCCCAGACTGGTCTCCAGCAGGTAACAAGACTTCAAGAGAGTTTAAAGTTTATCCCAGGGATTTTGTTTTTCCTCCTGGATGTTTGTCTGCAAAATCCAGAGAAGGTCAACCGAGAACGAATTCTGTTGACATGCCTTTCTTCTCCCAAACTTCTTTCCAGCTACAAATGTGGCCAGAGGGCGTCCAGCTTTTCAATCGTCCACTATTGAAAGCCAGTTCAATTCAGTGGCCAGAAAAGCCGTGGACGGGAATTGCAGTGGACGCTGGATTGGGCAGGACAGTTGCACCCACACCAAGAAAGAAAAGGACCCCTGGTGGTACGTGGACCTGGGGAGGCAGTATGCCATTTCATCCGTGGTGGTGAAAAGCCGCGAGGACTGCTGCGGAGAGAGGCTCCGGGGAGCACAGATCCGCGTGGCAGACTGCGTGCCCAACCGTGGATTTTCCAACCGTCTGTAAGTTCCTCTTGGCTCACTCCACAGAAAGTGGTTAATTGGGAGATCAAAGGGCTAGGAATACAACGTCAATTTGGTAGCGCCCAGGACACTGTAGATGGTGGCAGCGCTTGGATTTGGGGTGGGGGGGAAGCTAAATTGCTGAAGGCTTCTGTGTTTTTGAGCATCCTTTCTTTAGGAATGGATTTCTTAATTTTGCTTAGTGTAAAGCATCTACAGAGGTCATGCAATGCACAAATGTACAAATATAAGTTTAAATGAAGCTTCAGCAAATATAGATACATGACAGATAGTTAGATGATAGATGATAGATAATAAAACTAGATAAAGGATATGTGAGATAATGAATGATAGATAGATAGATAGATAGATAGATAGATAGAATAGATAGATAGATAGAGAAGAAGGAGATAGATGAGGGATAGATAGATAGATAGATAGATAGATAGATAGATAGATAGGATGAAGATAGATAGATAGATAGATAGATGATAGATAGATAGATAGATAGATAGATAGACGACAGAGACAGAATGATAAATGGATGATAGATAGATGATAGATAGATAGATAGATAGATAGATAGATAGATAGATAGATAGATAGATAGATAGATAGATGATAGAGACAGAATGATAAATGGATGATAGATAGATAGATAGATAGATAGATAGATAGATAGATAGATAGATAGATAGATAGATAGATAGATAGATAAGATAGATAGATAGACAGACAGAGACAGAATGATAAATGGATGATAGATAGATAGATAGATAGATAGATAGATAGATAGATAGATAGATAGATAGATAGATAGATAATAGAGACAGAATGATAAATGGATGATAGATAGATAGATAGATAGATAGATAGATAGATAGATAGATAGATAGATAGATAGATAGATAGATAGATAGATAGATAGATAGAGACAGAATGATAAATGGATGATAGATAGATAGATAGATAGATAGATAGATAGATAGATAGATAGATAGATAGATAGATAGATAGATAGATAGATAGATAGATAGATAGATAGATAGATAGATAGATAGATAGATAGATAGATAGATAGACAGAATGATAAATGGAAGATAGATAGATAGATAGATAGATAGATAGATAGATAGATAGATAGACAGACAGACAGACAGACAGACAGACAGAAAAATAGATAGGGAATGAGGGCAATACAATATAGGAGATAAAACATTAAATTAAGATAAAACCGTAATAAAATCACCATAATATGGCACCACGGAATCACAATGGGATAGATCAGTGGTTCTCAACCATAGCAACTTAAAAATGTGTGAATTTCAACTCTGCAGCCAGAAATCTGCAGCCAGCCACCTCTTCAAGTTGCCAAGGTTGAGAAGCCCTGGGGTAGGTGTTACAGGTCGGTACCCAAGGAAGGTAGCCTTCTAACCGCTTCTGCTGTGGCTGCCATGAGTTCCTCCAAAGTGCCCTGAAGTGTCCCAGGAGACCTTCTCCAACTATACATGTTACCATTTGCAGGGACGCATTATCTGCTCTTTTGACTCTCTCTTTCTGAACCATCGCAAACCATGAAAGGGTCTCCTCCTTTTTTCCCCCTTCCAACAGCTGTGGGACCATCACCAACACCCGTCTGGGCGCCATCAGCACCATCTCCTGCAAAGGTCAAGTGGGGCGCTATGTCATTGTCACCGTCCCTGGTCGCACGGTATCCCTGGCCCTGTGCGAGGTGGAGGTCTACGGGACCAAAGTGTGAAGCCAGCACCCACGTGTGTCAGGACAGACATGGGGATAATTCATCATTTAGATCAGTTTTGACTCTCAAATAAACTTACTTTAAGCAACACTTTTGTTTCTGGGTTTGGTTTATAATAAGCCCCCGAAGAATAACGAAGTTGGAAGGGAGATTGAAGGTCTTCTAGTCCAACCCACTACTCAAGCAGGAGACCCCATACCATTCCAGACAAATGCCTGTCCAGCAGTGGTGGTATTCTACCGGTTCGGCCTGGTTTGGCAGAACTGGTAGCTCCAACAATCGTCTGTGAGTGAACCGGTTTGCTCCAATGATCAGCTCCTCCCACCCACCTTGGCTCTATTCTGACCTAGATTTCCTGCTTTTCAACCTCGGCCGTTTCGCGCGGCACAGCGGATTGCTGGGCGTCAGCTGTTGGAGACACAAGGAGAGTGCAGGATTGCAGGAGAAGGTTAGTAGCCAATCCTCCCGTGCACACGTAAAGCAAAGCGTGCATGCACAGGCAAAGCGTGCCCACCAAGCCACACCCACAGAACTGGTGGTTAAAAAAAAATTGAAACCCACCACTGCTGTCCACTCTCTTCTTAAAAATGCCCTGGGAGATGTCCTTCTTCCAGCTTTTGTTAAAACTTTTCTATGGCCCTTCAACTTCCACATTTTGTTTTTGTGGAGAAACCTGAATTATGGTCGTGTGAGACCGGGAAAAAGACTTTTTCCCATACTTGTCCCGTCTCCTGCTCCAAACTAGAACACGGATTCATAGGACTGGAAGGGACCTCAGAGGTCTTCTAGTCCAACCCCCTGCTCAAGCAGGAGACCCTATACCAGTGATGGCTAACCTATGACACGCGTGTCACTCGTGACACGCCGAGGCACTTTGACTGACACGCCTGTTGGTGTGGGGAAAACCTGCACATTTAGAGGCTGCCTGTGCTCTGCTCCAATCCCTGCTCCCTGCTTGTTGCGTGGAGGCGTGGTGTCACCAATGCTGCCGCGAGATCTTTGCAGCAGAGAACCAGTTTTAACCGCCATAAACTGAGGTTTGTCAGTTTCATTACCTCAGGAACGCTACAGGAGGAAAGGAGATCCATGAGGTTCACAGCCCTGTAAGGTGGCCTTCCGATCCCCACATCCTGCACCTGCAGCCCTGAGACCAGGGAGACGAGTTTCACAGCCCTGTGGGATCACCCCAGCCCAGTCCGTCATAAACCAAATTATTGATATTTCTTGAAGTGACACACGACCCGAGGAAGGCTACACTTTGTCCCGATTTTCGACACACCAAGCTGAAAAGGTTAGCCATCACTGCCCTAGACCATTTCAGACAAGCGGCTGCCCAGTCTCTTCTTGAAAACCTCCAGTGATGAAGAAGCACCCACAACTTCTGGTGGCAGGCTGTTCCACTGGTTGATTGTCTTCACTGTTAGGAAGTTTCTCCCGAATTCCAGGTTGCTTCTCTCCTTGATCAGTTTCCATCTGTTGCTTCTTCTCCTGCCTTCTGGTGTTTTGGAGAAGAGGTTGACCCCCCCTCTTCTTTGGGGCAGCCCCTCAAATATTGGAAGACTGCTAACATGCCACCCCTAGTCCGTCTTTTAATTAGATTAGACATAACCAATTCCTGCAACCATTCTTCATATGTGTTATTTCAAGATTCCAACAATCCACCAGGAGCTCCGAGAAACACCTTGCTAGATTGCTAAGAAGACCCCTAAATACCTGCAGGAACTCCCTGGTTTCTGTTGACTGCCAGGGACGGATAAATGTATCAGTTCAGATCACACGCCATGGCAGTCTGCTTCCTGTTTGCCTACTTGGTCAATATTTAATCAAGGGATTTACGATACTCTAACTTTTTATATATTTGTTGCATTGGGACGACACAATCCCTTCCGTTGATTGCTGTGAAGGAAGCTCTATCACATATCTAGCAAAGCTCCAGGAATCCAGCGCAACATAAGCAGCGGGTCAGACTTAAATAACAAATAAATTATGCTGTAAAAGAAAGAGTAATACAAGGCAACAAAGCGTCATCCAGGTCTCACATTGGCCAATTCAGTCTTTGGCAATAACAAGAGTCCTCTCCAAGTTTGTACACAGTACAACGTCCACAGTGACTGGATTTCAAATTGTTTCCTATAAAAATTCTGGAGAGTAATTGATAGTTCTCATTTTCTCTGTTTCTCCTGCTGCATTTGCTGAGAGGCCCTTGAACGTCAACCAAGAATTTCACCTGGACAGCCAGAATTCCCCATGGCTGGCTGGGGAATTCTGGGAATTGAAGTCCACCAGTCTTAAAATTGCCAAATTTGGAGACCTCTGGCTTAATTAATCGCTTAGCTACTACAACAGGAGAGTGGGAATTCCAGTCATCAACTAAGGTGGTCAGGTGGATACCTACAGAGGGTGGTATTCAGCAGGTTCTGACCAGTTCTGGAGAGATGGAAGCGGAAATTTTAAGTAGTTCGGAGAACCAGCAAATACCAGCTCTGATTCCCCACCCCACCCCCACCTCCCATTGAGTCTCAGCTGATCGGCTGAATCTTCTTTTGTTGCCCTGCACAGGAGAACGGAGCTGCAAAGCAGGTTGGTGAGGTGGGGAGGCAATGGGGATTTTACAGTATCGTTCCCCTGCCATGCCCACACACACATATATATTGATATATAAAAGAATATATTATAATTATAATCAGCATCTCAAGGTTAGAAGTTGGAAGATAAAAACTGTGTATGTAATTGTATTGTTACTGTTAGCATTGTGTGAAAAATATATTAACCCAGTAATTACACTGTCCACAAAAAATGTTGGTTGTTAAAGGATAAAATATATACAACAACAAATAAAATATATACAACAATAACAAAAACAGAAAGAGGAATAACAGAGGTGGAATTCAGCCGGTTCTGACCGGTTCCAGAGAATCAGTAGTGGAAATTTTGAGTAGTTTGGAGAACCAGCAAATCCCCCCTCTGACTGGCCCCACCAACCCACCTATTCTCTGCCTCCCATTGAGTCCCAGCTGATTGGTTGGGTCTCCTTTGGTTGCCCTGCACAGGAGAACGGAGCTGGAAAGCAGGTCAGTGGGGAGGGAAGGGTTTTTTTGCAGTAACCTTCCCCTGCCACGCCCACCATGCCACACCCACCAAGCTAAGCCATGTCTATCAAGACACACCCACAGAACCAGTAGTAAAAATTTTTGAATCCCACCACTGATTGGAAGGGACCTTGGAGGTCTTCTAGTCCAACCCCCTGCTCCAGCAGGAGACCCTATACCATTTGAGACAAGTGGCTGTCCAGTCTCTTCTGAAAGACCTCCAACGATGAAGCACCTACAACTTCTGGAGGGAAACTGTTCCACTGGTCAATTGTTCTCACTGGCATAAAATTTCTCTTTAGTTCCAGGTTGCGTCTCTACTTGGTTTCCACCTGTTGCTTCAGGTGCTTTGGAGAATAAACTGACCCCCTCTACTTTGTGGCAGCCCCTCAAATATTGGAACACTGTTATCGTGTCACTCCGGTCCTTCTTTTCATTAAACTAGACATACCCAATTCCTGTTTTAGCCTTTAGTCACCTAATTACCTTTGGTTGCTCTTCTTAGAATCTCAACATCTTTGTATACACTGTAGGACACTATTCTCTCTCCAAATCCACTATTGTGGTCATCTCCTGCAAAGGTAGCTGCCCACTTATGTTGACTTTGGAGATGCAAGCATGCTGGAGTCTTGCAAAAACTTCCTATTGCTGCTTGCTCACAGACAATGGTGATGTTCCCATATGGAAACCAGTTGGCCTCTGCCAAGGAAGACTATTAGGTTCCTCTCAAGATAATCACATTAACAGGCAGAAAGAGGTGAGATCCTGTAGGATGTGGGTTATGCAGCATGTCCTCTCTCCCACTGTCAGCAGCCAGAAGCAGATAGCAGATAATCAGAGTGGAAGGGACCTTGTAGATCATCTAGTCCAACCCCCACCCCGCCCAAGCGGGAGACCCTACACCATTTCTGTCCAATGGCAGTCCAATCTCTTCTTGAAAGTCTCAAATGATGGCAAGCTGCTCCATGGGTTGATTGCTCTCCCTGTCAGAAAGTTTCTCCTGATTTCCAGGTTGAATCTCTCCTTGGTCAGTTTCCATCTATTCTTTCTTGTCTGGCCTTCGGGTGCTTTGGAAAAGCAAGGAGGAAACAACCAATGGGAGATTTGTAACCTGGTCCTGATTGCTCTGCACCTTCCCATTGGCTGGCTGTGCTGTCTGAAGGAGGAGCCACCCCATTAGGAAAGAAGTTAAAACTGTCCAAAATAGAAGAATGCCAATATTCTGGAGAAATCGCAGTTTGAAAAGGAGCAGCTGTGAAACTCCCCCACATTTGGTTGGCCAGGTGAGAGACTCCAGGTGAGTTAAGCTATGGAGTGAATGCCTCAGAACAAAGCTGCTTGCCTTCTCTACCTTCAACAGGAGGTCTTCACCTTGATGGATCTATTTGCAAAATGTTTTTCATCTGGATGGGTGTTGAAGAGTTCTGAGGGTGTTTGTGTGTCCTGAGATCATTTATAGACAGACTGCCATTTGCCACAGTGTTTATGGCCATGCTCTAGGAGCCAGGAGGCCATGAATTCTGATCCTGCCACAGGCATGAAAGTCAACTAGGCCAGGGGTCTCTAACCCTTGGCAACTTGAAGACTTGTGGACTTCAACCCCCCCGAATCCCTCAGCCACTTCTACGTTTGCTGTAACTCAGGGGTGTCCAACCTTGAGACTTTAAGACTTGTGGACTTCAATTGGCTGGGGAATTCTGGGTATTGGAAGTCCACAAGTTCCCAAGGTTGGGGACACCTACGCTAGACAACCTTGGGCCAGCCACTCTCTCTCAGCCCTAAAAAGAAGATCAGGGCAAAACACTTCCAGAAATGTTGCCATACTATTTCCATAGAGTCATAATGAAGCTGGATTAGATCTCCTCTCTGGGAATAGCCAGAGGTTTTCCAATAACTATCCTAGAAATCCAGAAGCAGGGCCCCCTAGCCCAGCATCCCAAAAACCTGGACAGAGGAAATCTGTAGGCCAGACAAGGAATCATGGATGGAAACTGAACAAGGAGAGATTCAACCTGGAAATAAGGAGAAACTTTCTGACCGGGAGAACCATCAACCCGTGGAACAGAAGTTGCCTTCGGAAGTTGTGGGAGCTTCATCCCTGGAGGCTTTCAAGAAGAGACTGGACTGCTCTCTGTCAGACAATGGTGTAGGGTCTCCTGCTTGAGCAGGGGGTTGGGCTAGATGACCTACAGGGTCCCTTCCAACTCTGGTCATCTGTTATCTGTTTTGGCTGCTGACAGGGTCAATATTTGCCCAAGATTATCCCACTCCAATCCAGGGTCAGGATAAGATCTGCCTCCTGCAATTCACCTTTCGCTCCCTGCTTCCCTCTGATTTTTGCAGTTGATCGAGAGCTTCCTCATTCTCCAAGGTGGGAAATTGGACCTGGGCAGTGGTGGGATTCAAAAATTTTTACTACCGGTTCTGTAGGCGTGGCTTGGTGGGCGTGGCAGGGGAAGGATACTGTAAAATCTCCAGTCAGAGGTGGGATTTGCCGGTTCTCCGAACTACTCAAAATTTCCACTACCGGTTCTCCAGAACGGGTCAGAACCTACTGAATACCCACCTCTGGACCTGGGACCCCCCATGTTTAAGACACCATTGGCATATGATGAAAGGAATCAACCCTCAACCGATGTTATTCGAAACTGGATGAAATGGGCATTACACCCAGATCAGGAAACTCTGTGGCTGCCCTCTTAGCCTTCTGGAGGGCTGTGAAGTCCAGGTTCTTCCACCTAGGAGCAGCTCAGTTTTGTGTGAAAGCAGCCAGAACCTCTGGGGAGAAGCTTTTTTCTACATCCCCCCCCCCCTTATTATTCTTTCTCTCCCCCCCCCCTTTACAACATTGCAGGCAGAACAGGGGTGGTGGATCCAACCAAGTGTAATAACCGGTTTGACAGTTTGCGAGTGCACCCCTGCTTGGGGTGTACCAATAGCGGTCGTTTCACCTGTCTACCTGATCTGCGTTGCCCACTGCATTTTGAAAACCACCTTCTCCTGGAAGCCCTGTGTGTACCACAACATTCACGCGGCGATCAGCTGTGCCACGCGAGACAGCTGAGGTTGGAAAGCAGCAGGAAATAAAAGGCAGCCAAGAGCCTGGGAGGGCAGGTGGGAGCGAATGTCCCACTTCAAAACTCTTTTCCTGCCTGCTGGTCTGGTCGGTTTCCAGTGGGAAGGCCCCGTTGGGTGGGCTGCCCTCTTCTGGCAACAGAGGTCTTGATCCCCAAAGTACTCCCAGCCTCTGCAGAGGTCAGTTGCCAAGCAGGACTCCAGTCCAGGGGCTCCAGCATAGAATAGGATAACAGAGGTGGAAGGGACCTTGGAGGTCTTCTAGTCCAACCCCCTGCTTAAGCAGGAAACCTGTACCACTTCGGACAAATGGTTATCCAACCTCTTCTTTAAAATGTCCAGTGTTGGAGCATTCACAACGTCTGGAGCAAAGCTGTCCCACTGGTTTAATTGTTTTCACTGTCAGGACATTTCTCCTTAGTTCTAAGTTGCTTCTCTCCTTGATGAGTTTCCACCCATGGCTTCTTGTCCTAATCTCAGGTGCTTTGCAGAATAGCTTGACCCCCTCCTCTTCTTTGGGGCAGCCCCATAAATATCAGAACACTGCTCTCCTGTCTCCCCTGGTCCTTCTTTTCATCAAACTAGCCATGCCCAGTTCCAGCAACCGTCCTTCATATGTTTTAGCCTTCAGTCCCCTAATACTCCTTCTCTCGTGCCCTTGTTGGAGTCTGATTCTGAGGGGGAGACTGAGCAGCTGACAGGGAGTGGGAGGGTGGCTCCGGTGGCTGTGGAAGAAACGGGGGAAGGGCAAAGTCCGAATGGGCCTTCAGAGGAAGACCCAGGCCCACCCCCCTCTTTATCCTGGGGCACGCAGGGAGGAACGGAGAAGGGAGCAACGTGGCTTATGGGAGAGGAAAGGGCCCTGATCCCTTTCATTAGTTGCAGCTGGAAGAAAGGGATATAAGTGGGGCATTTGCACACAGCACCTTGCTGGAAGCAAAGTGTGCATTATCTTTGTCCAGGCTTATCTGGGTTTTGGCGTCCTCCCAACTGTGGGTGCAGCGTTATCTTTTGGAAGTCTGCAATTTATCATCCTGACCTGTTGTGTTAATTACTTCAGTGTGGTTTGTGTTGTTGTTGTTTTATTTCTAATTATCTTTACTTTGAGTTCAGATTGCATTTCTTCCCTTCGTAGACTGTTTTTGGAAGAGTTTGATCTCCAGCCGAGGATAGCTGCACATTGGGGGCCAAGTTGGAGGAATTAAAGGGAATTTATTCTACTTTTGTGACTCTGTTATTTTTTCGTCTCGCCCTTTGGGTCATCACACCTTCTCTCTGCCGTCTGCTTTGTCTCCTTGCAGGACGATGCTTGTCACCTGGATGTGGTTGCCTCTTCTGGGGCTCCTGGCCGGCCACGGGAAGGCCCAGAGCTGCAAGCCGGAGCTGAGAGGCATTGGTGAGCTCTGGGGACACGGGAACAAGTGACGCAATCCCTCTGAAGGAGTTTGGCCAGCTCAGATGCTGAGAGGGAAAAGGGGAAGGCCCGTTGCCTGCCTTCCAGCTCACTATTTTGGTTTTTCATTTGTATATCCCTTTTAATTATCAGGACGTCGTCTGATTTCATTTGTACATTCGGTGTAGCATCGTTTTGCGTACCATTCTGGTAAACCGTCATTTTAAAATCCACTTTCGGTTCAGCCAATAGTCTTGCCCAGTATTATCTGTTCATTTTTCATGACATCTTTTAAACCCAATCTATAATGGCGGACGCTATTAAAATTAACTTCTGGATTATTGTTCAAATGTATACTTCAATAAGTCTGATGTTATGATACTTCATTCCGTTCTGTATTACCGGTGGTAAGTTGAATTTAAGTGTTCTTCTCCTTTTAATTGTGATCTTTAGTTCCTTCTAGTTCCCTCTTAGTGGTCAACCTTCAAAGTTGCTCCTATCATGTTTTTTTTTTTTTTTAAAGAATTCAATACAAAAATATTTTCCCACAGGGAGGATTCTTATAATTAATTCATAAATCTTATTTCATTTGGACCCTTAATGTGTTTTAATTTCCAAAATTAAACTAATCACCCTTTTGCTGTTTATTCCAAAAGGAAAAAAAAACCTTTAAAGTTCTTAAACCTGTTTTTAAGCTTCTTTTGCTAAGATAAATCACCTGGGGGTTGATCCAAAGATCCATAATAGCTGAAAAGCAATTAACAAGCAACTTCCAAAAGTGATTAGAAAAGAAAATATGCACATCTAAATGTCCCAGCTATGATTTGAGCAAGGATGGCGTTCCCTTGTCTTCCAGAGGTCTTGTGAGGACCCGGGTGGGATAGGAAAGCAGCAAAGTCACAAAAACAGGTGAAGTCCCTTTAATTCCTTCCACTTGGCTTCAAAGGTCCAATTATCATTGACTAGAGAAAAAAACTCCCCCACAAACAGTTGCGAAAAGGAAGAAATGTCGTTCAAACTCAACATACATATAAATTATAAATAGAAAAAAAAACACAAACCGAACTGAAGCAATTAATGAGACAAGGCAAGATAAGGGCTTGAAGACGTCCACAGATATTAAAATACACACACTGGGAAGGACGCCAAACTCAGAGAGGAACGACAGACTATTTCCATGCTTTGTTTCCAGCACTGGGCCATACGCATCTCCATCCTTTTAACCAGTCCTCACAGTTGCAGCCCATGAAGGGGATCAGGACCCCTTCCTCCCCCGTAGATCATGCCATTCACGTTTCCCTTATCCTCTCCTCCCTGCAGTGCCCTAGGATGGAGAGGGGATGGGCCTGGGTCTTCCTCTGACTGCCCAGCCGACCTCTGCCCTTCCCCAACCTCTCCACAACCTCCGGAGCCCCACTTCCACTCCCTGTCAGCTGTTCCTCCTCTCCCTCTGAGTCAGATTCTAACAGGGGCATGAAGGTCTAAAGCCACCAGAAACCTCTGTCTTGTGGTCTCCTCATGAGGAACAACTGTCTGGATCACTAGAGGTTGGTCTCAAGTCCTCTCCTTGTCCAGAGAGGAATTACAAAGAGCCCGTCTACTTGTAGCTCTTCATTCTGCCGCACTCATGATCTCCACTTTTAGCAAAGCCATCTTCAGTATGTTATTTCCATCCTGGAAGTTGCCAAGACTGACTCCGAGGGCACCACATTCCTACTTCAGGATAGAGATCAAGCATTATTCCTTTCCATCCTTTTGTTGTCTTGCAAAGAAAGCAATTACGGAGCCTGGCTGAGTTAGGAGAACTCCCAAATTCTTTTCCTCTTGTGAGAAGCTCTCCAGACTGCCTCTGTCCACTCCTTCTGGTCGGCCACTTCCTGGTCAGGCATGCAGAAAAGTCCAGAGCACTTTCCCCTTCATTGTGCTTCTCCAAGTGGTCTCCAACAGGGAGCAAGATTGGTGTCCCAGGGATTTTGTTTTTCCTCCTGGATGTTTGTCTGCAAAATCCAGAGAAGGTCAACTGAGAACGAATTCTGTTGACATGCCTTTCTTCTCCCAAACTTCTTTCCAGCTACAAATGTGGCCAGAGGGCGTCCAGCTTTTCAATCGTCCACTATTGTAAGCCAGTTCAATTCAGTGGCCAGAAAAGCCGTGGACGGGAATTGCAGTGGACGCTGGATTGGGCAGAACAGTTGCACCCACACCAAGCGAGAAAGGGAGCCCTGGTGGTACGTGGACCTGGGTAGCCAGTATGCCATTTCATCCGTGGTGGTGAAAAGCTGCGAGGACTGCTGCGGAGAAAGGCTCCGGGGAGCAGAAATCCGCGTGGGAGACTGTGTGACGGACCATGGAAAATCCAATCCTCTGTAAGTTCCCCTTTCCACAAAAGCCAAAATTGCTAGGAAAATGATGTCAATTTGGTAGCACCCAAAACATCATAGACGATGGCAGTGCTTGGATTTGTGTGTGTGGGGGAGGCTAAAATGCTTAAGACTTCCATATTTGGCGATATCTTCTATAGCAGGGGTCCCCAACCACCGGGCCGCGGACCGGTCCCGGTCCGTGGAGCACTCTGTACCGGGCCGCAAAGGAAAAAAAATGGCGGCTTTCTTCGCCTTCGGTGAATGCTGCTGGGATCGGGGATCAAGGACACAAATGAAAGAAGGGGAGGGAGGAAGCAACCAAAGCCTGTCCTGCTCTCTGGCTCAGCAGCTTCGGTTTCCTCCCACCTCGTTCCTCTCTCAGTCGCTCTCTCGCTGCTCCACCAGCCCAGGAAGAAACTGCTTCAAAGAAGCCGGTGGGGTGGCTTTTCCTGTCGGCGCAGCTCCTCCGAGCGCCCATTTCACCCCCACCCGCCGCCAATCAATCCAGGTTCAATCCAGTGCTCCGTTCTGCCTGCCTGCCTGCCTTCGTTTCTGGTAGTTTCGGAGCAGCTTTGGCTGAGAATAATAACTATTCGCCTCTTTTTCTCAGCCGAAGCTGCTCCGAAACAACCAGAAACGAAAGGCAGGCAGGCAGGCAGAACAGAGCACTGGATTGAACCGTGGCGGCGGGGCGGGGCGGGCGGGCGGGGGCGGGGTGAACGGGCGCCCGGAAGCTGCGCTCCGAAACCACCAGAAACGAAGGCAGGCAGGCAGAACGGAGCACTGGATTGAACCGTGGGCGGCGGGCGGGGGTGAGCGGGCGCTTCGGGGAGCTGCGCCGACAGGAAAAGCCACACACCCCCAGCTTCTTTGAAGCAGTTTCTTCCTGGGCTGGTGGAGGAGCGAGAGGCGACTGAGAGGAACGAGGCAGACACCTGAGGGATGAGGCTGAGGGAGGGAGGGAGACACCTGAGGATGAGGCTGATGAAGGCAGGGCCGAGAGGCGAGGCTTCTCAGCCGTCTTGCAGGGACTATCTGTCACTCAGGGTTGCAATGAGGAGGCATTGGCGCTCCTGAACTTGGTGGTTTGCAGGCAGATGTTTTATTACCCGACTAGGTAACAACATCAGATGTTACCTAGTCAGGTAATGAAACGTCTGCAAGCAAACTCACCAAACTTCGGACTCTTTCTCTCCCCCATCCTTGAAAAAGTGTTTCTGAGTGAAACTGGTCCCTGGCACAAAAAAGGTTGGGGACCACTGTTGTATAGGATCTAATCTGGATTAGCCACCAGGACCAGAGTTTTTGTCTTCCAAGTTTTCAGACTTGGGCTGGAGCCCATCTTTAGGGAACTTCTCTCTAGCAGTGTGTTGCTGTTATGTGTGTGTGGTATTTCTATGATTCCTCTTGTGTGCGGCTTTTTAGTTGTTGATTGGAGTGCCGGCTATCATTTTCTTGTGCTACCAATCCTTCACCTCCTAAATGTTTGATAAACTGGTGATAAATCAGCACTCCTGTTGACTGACCCCAAGGGGCCTGTTTCCCAGAGTTCAATAACTTCCCTGGCTGTTTTTGTGCCTGCTCGTCCAACAATCTTAGTTAGATGCAAAATGGACTGTGTGTCCTTGTTCATTGCAGTGGGAGTCTACCAGTGAATTTGGGTCTCCTCACCTGACCACTTGCTTGCAATCTGGTGGTTAGCTTCCTTCCCGTCTGTCCTACATAGTCACAGGGGTAATCTAGGCATATCTTTTTTAAGAATGCATATCTTCATTTTATTTAACGTACGGCATCTACAGCATGTGTGTTTGCGTTTATTTTCATGGTCATGATGTGCACTGAAGGTGGTGTTTGATTTAGTTGTATGAGGTGCAATGACAATAAAGTAAATTAAATACAGAGTTCATGCAATCATGATATATAAATATGTTTAAATAAAGGATCAGAATGGATGGGTAGATGGATGGATGGATAGGTGGGCAATACAATATTTTTATTTTCAATTAAAAAAAAAATTAAAACGTGACAGAGACAATAGGAACCTCTTAAATATGGGATGAATTCCACAAAAGTTAAGTTCGAATTAAAAACTGTGAAAATTAGTACCCAAGACAACTGAATCGAGGAGGATATTCCAGAATTTGACAACTCTTGTTACAAAAATCCGTGTTTGTTTTTTTTTACAACGGTGTTTAAAGCAATTTACATTAGGTTTAAAGCAGTTGCTCACACGTTACGTTACGACTAAAATTACAAAGTCCTGAGGGTGGAGCAGCTTTGTTCTCTAAGCTTGAGGGGTGGTTTCCGAGCATTCTGTTACCAGACTGCAGAGTTTAGAGGAAGCGTGTCGGTGTTGTTGTGTATAAGGGCTTCCTGTGGTCAGGAGGTCCTGTGATGAGCCAGGTGGGTATGTCAAGTGAGGGTCTTGTGATGGATCAGGTGCGAGTCTTGTGACAGGGAAGTTGCCTCAGGTGGGGATCATTGGGAGGTGAACTTCCAGTGGGGGTGAAGGTTGCGTGGGTTGGTTGAGGGTCGGTGCCGCCTCTGCTTAGCTGGGCGGTTTGGTTTGGCTTCTGAGGGGCCCGTAGGCTGGTTGTGGTTCACGGAATGGCTTATGGGGTGCCAGGCTTTGGTGGACTCACCAGCATGGCAGGGGGAGCGGGTAGCGTGGCCAACGCTTTTCGTGTTGCTCCAATCGACCTGGTCCTGTTTGGTGTCAGTGTTGGGTAAAGATTAGGGAATTTGGGACTGTGGCATTTGACTGCCAGCCGGTTGTTCGTGGATACGAAAGTCCTTTACAAAAGTCACTTACGGGTAAAACATGACCATGTACAATTTTATATAGGAGATCAAATACAGGATTAAGATAAAACCATAGTAAAATCACCATAGGATGACCCTATACAGACACGATGGAATAGATGTTATAGTTCGATATCTAAGGAAGCTGCTCCTGCATCCAACCGCTTCCGCTGGGGCTGCCCTGAGATCATCCCAGCAGGGGTGGGAGGCAAATATTTTTACTACTGGCTCTGTGGGCGTGGCTAGGTGGGTGTGGCTAGGTGTGTGTGGCCACCTGGGAGCCCATTTTTGTGGGTGAAGCGGTAAGACAGCGAGGGGGATCCCGGCACAGCTGATCATCGGAACAGCTGATCATCAGGAGGAGGGAAAATACCAGTTTGGTTGAACCAGTAGCTGTTTTTTTACTACCACTTCAGCCGAACTGTAGCATTTTTGACTACCGGTTTGCTCGAACCAGGCCGAACTGGTAGAATACCACCACTGCATCCCAGGCGCCTTGAAATTTCCTGGAAACATCCTTGAACTCTCTGGCTTCCTTTTTTCCCCTAACAGCTGTGGGACCATCACCGACACCCGTCTGGGCGCCATCAGCACCATCCCCTGCAACGGTCTTGTTGGACGCTACGTCACCGTCACTGTTCCTGGTTGCACGGTATCCCTGGCGCTGTGCGAGGTGGAGGTCTACGGGAGCAGGGTGTGTAGCCAGGACCCATGCGCGTCGGGACACACACAGGGATAACGGATAACCAACCTTGATTCTCTTCAATAAACTTACTTGGAGCGATTCTGGTTTGTTTCTGGGGTTGGTTTGTAAGGTACAAAGGCAAGGAGGGCCAGGACCACAAAGGAGAAGGGAACGTCTACATCAGTGATGGCTAACCTTTTCAGCTTGGTGTGTCGAAAATCGGGAAAAAGTGTAGCCTTCCTCGGGTCGTGTGTCACTTCAAGAAATATCAATAATTTGGTTTATGACGGACTGGGCTGGGGTGATCACACAGGGCTGTGAAACTCGTCTCCCTGGTCTCAGGGCTGCAGGTGCAGGATGTGGGGATCGGAAGGCCACCTTACAGGGCTGTGAACTCATGGATCTCCTTTCCTCCAGTAGCGTTCCTGAGGTAATGAAACTGACAAAGCTCAGTTTATGGCGGTTAAAACTGGTTCTCTGCTGCAAAGATCTCGCGGCAGCGGTGACACCACGCCTCCACGCAACAAGCAGGGAGCAGGGATTGGAGCAGAGCACAGGCAGCCTCTAAATGTGCAGGTTTTCCCCACACCAACAGGCGTGCCAGTCAAAGTGCCTCGGCGTGTCACAAGTGACATGCGTGTCATAGGTTAGCCATCACTGGTCTACATCTTCAAGATCTGTCTGGTGCTGCAGCCTTAGATCAAGGCCTCTAATAAAAGCCTCTTCTAAGCCCAAAGCACCAGAAGGCAGGAGAAGACGCAACAGATGGAAACTAATCAAGGGGAGAAGCAACCTGGTACCAAGAACAATCAACCAGTGGAACCACTTGCCTCCACGGGTCCTGGGTGTCCATCCCTGGAGGTTTCCAAGAAGAGGCTGGGCAGCCACTTGTCTCAAATTGTATAGGGTCTCCTGCTCGGGCAGGGGCTTGGAGTAGAAGACCTCCAAGGCAGGGGTGGGATTCAACTGGTGTTACTACTACTGGTTCGGTCAGAGTGTGTTTTGCGCACGTATGTAAAGCAATTGCAAAAACCTCCGCTGGGCTGCCCGGACAGCTGACAAGCGCTGCACACGGGTTGCAGCTCCTCCTTTCCTGCTTTCTCAACCTCAGCTGCGCCACACAAAGCAGTTGAGGTTGAAAAAGCAGGAAATAAACGACAGCCTGGAGCCCCGGTGGGCGGGTGGACCAGAAGGTTGTTGCAGTGAACTGGTTCATGGTCAGCTGCTCTACAGAGCTACCGGTTCTATAGAACCAGGCCGAACCGGTAGCATCCCACCCCTGCTCCAAGGTCCTTCCAACTCTTGTTATTCTGCTATAAATACATCCAAGAAAACACGGGGCCAGTGAATGGAATAGGTTCCAAATAGGATTTTCAAACGTTTCCTGGTGGTTTGGTTGGACTAAAAAAGCCATGGAATATTTATTGGCAGATTCCCAACTGAGTTCATATTCGAAGGGGGCCACAAGGGGATCAGCCAACCCTTAACTTGAGCTTTGTCGGGCTTGAGGATTTAAAAACAATTTATTTTAAAGGTGCCAAAAATGAAAGTTGCATTGTAGCCATAACAAAGAGGTCAATTTAAAGGTATAACCGTTAGGGGGGCAAAATCAGAAATCATTTCTTTGTATTTCTTTCTTTTTTTTTCTTCCTTTTCTTTCTGCATTTTTGGCTTTGTTCTTTTTCTCTTATCTGGTGAAGAACAGCGAAAGGAACTGGGCATATTTAACTTACAAAAACTATTGGGCTATAGGGCAGGGATCTTCCGATAGCGAAAAAGAGGGTCCAACAGAGGAAGAAACTTTGTGATCTCAAAAGATCATAATCACAAACAAGGAAGTAGATTCAGGTGAGATATTAGGAGGAATTGCAGGAGGGAGAGAGGGAGGGAGAGGGAGAGAGAGTAGAGAGAGAGGTGGGGAGGGAGGGATGAAGGAAGAGGGAGAGAGAGAGGGAGGGAGGGAGGGAGGGAGAGAGAGGGGGGGGAGAGAGAGAGAGCTTGGCAACTTTACGACTTGGGCAGAGCCGGGCTGCTGCTGGTTTGGACCGGTTTGGCAGTACCGGTAGTTCCGACCACCGGCTGGGCCTGCTCACATTTTCAGTTCTGCACTAGGCGAAACGGTCGTTAAATTATGTGAAGCCCACCTGTGGACTTCCAACTCCCTGGCTGAGGACTTCTGGGAGTTGAAGTCCACAAGCCGTAAAGTGGCCAAGGTTGGAGCCTCCTGCCCTAAACCGTTTGAGGCAGGAAGTGATGAGGAGGGCTTTTCCGTTACGGGGATCCGCCTTCTGCAGACCCCCCTCCCCGCCCCTTGTCTCCGTGGTTTCAATCCCGATCCCCCTAGTTGACCCTTGAGGGGAACGAGACAAACCAGGTCTTCTTTAGCCACGGAAACCTTGGGCTCCATTGTGTCAGATGAGGGACACCTGGACAGAGGTTGCAGGAAAACACCCCTGCGGGCAGCACCTGCGTCCCACTCCTGACGGGGGCAGGTCTGCTGCCAAGACAACCTGAAAGGTGTGGGGGAGTCTGTGTTGCTCCCCGAGTTCAGGATCTCCTGAGCTGCAGGGTTGGCACCCCAGGGATGCCCCCTCTGGGGCCGAGTGCCCTTTCAATCCCCCCAATGACAGCAGCTTCCAACTGAAGGACCGGGAAGGGGCCGCCTCCTTCCACCCCCACCCAGCCCTCGAGAAGGGCTCAGCCAGTCCCACCTGGGCTGCAGAAGGTTCCCCCAAACCCCACCAAGCGCCCCATAGAAATCCCCGGACTGGACCTCCCTCCCCTGTGCCCAACCCACAGGAGCCCGAGACCAGGCCTGGAAAGGGAGGGAGACCAGGGCAAAATTCCAAGGCCTGGGTCTTCCGCTTCTAGCCCCCTTGTCTTGACCCCCAAAAGCCTCCAGGCATTCATCTCTTGTGTCTGCTACGGCAGAAGCCTCCAACCGTGGCCACTTTTGAGACGGGGGACTTCCGCTCCCAGAATTCCCCAGCCAGCATGTGCCCAAGGGTGGTGGAAGCTTCCATGGCTGGCTGGGGAATTCTGGGCGTGGAAGTCCCCCCGTCTCAAAAGTAGCCAGAGTTGGAGCCCCCTATGTTAGGAAGGATAGTCACCTAACAGTTGGGTTGGCAATATATAAACCAGGATAGTCATTTCATACTGTTGTATCTTTAAGAGAATGCTGCAATTGTGTTTGGCTGAGGTTCCTCCAATGGCCATAAGATGGAGCCAGAAACCTGGTTTGTTCTTTTTGCATTTCCTTTGCTTCCCTTTTGCCTGATCGTCATTCTGCTTGAATTGCTGTGAGTCTTGCAACTGTTCGCAAACTCCTTTTACTTGTTTATGATACTGGTAAAGAAAAGAACTTCGTTTTTGGATTATCCCTGGACTGATGATACTAACTGCTTTAACCGTGTATGATTTGGGCTGTTTGTTGGACTTCCTTTACCCGTTTACAGGAAGTAAAACTTACATTTTTACTATTCAGTGGATCTGTGTGCTGGTTGTGTGTTAATTCATCACCACTCTCACTACGTTTCCCTGAGTGCACTCATTCTCCTAACGGGGAATACCTCAACACCCTACGCTCTGGCATCCCCTCCCCCAGGAAGAAGCAGGGCCCAACACCTGCCCCTTGTAGGGACATAGAAAATAAATTTTATTCTCCGCTCAGGTGTCTACACTGTAGCTGCATCGCTAACCACGACCCTCATGGGAAGAATGCAGCCGACGGGACTCGACACGAATCACCCCAGAGAAGAAGCCTCGGCCTGCAACCAGAGTCTGCCTTTGTGGCCCCGCCGAGGAGAGGAGGCGGAAGAGCAGCAGTGGCGGTGGCTCCTCGACACACTCAACAGAAACAAAGAAAAGAATTCGGGATCCAGATGCAGGAGCCCTCCGCCCTGCCATGCCTGGCCGTCCTCCTACCCTCCCCGGGCGTCAGTAGCGCCATGCAAAGGCGGGCAGGTGGGGTGAGGAGGAGGAGGAGGAGGAGGACGGCACAGCTGAGGCTTCGGCGGTGCTCAAAGCCGGGCGTGGCTTCCCGGTGGTCAGGGCTGAGCTCCAGCGGCCGCAGGGACTGGTGAGCCCAGCGCATTTGGAGAGGCGATGACGGGGGAGGCGGCCAAGCTACCCATTGGCTGAGAGGCTGCCATGGAGGCGATTCCTGCAGGAGGAGAGAAAGAAGGGAAAGGAAGACAGAAGCGGAGGGAGAACGGCTGCAGGAATTGGGCACGGATGGTCTGGGAAAGGGAGGACTTGGGGTGGCACGAGGGCAGGGTTGAGGGGCTGCCCCAAGGAAGAGGGGAGCCCACCTGAAGGCAGGACGAGATGGAAGCAACGGATGGAAACTAGTCAAGGAGAGGAGCAACCCAGAACGAAGGAGAAACTCCCTGCTGACAGTGAGGACAATTAGCCAGTGGAACTGCCTGCCACAAGAAGCTGTGGCTGCTCCATCGGTGGAGGCTTTTAAGAAGAGACGGGAGAGCCAACTGTCTGAAATGTCTCCTGCCTGAGCAGGGGGGGCTGGACTAGAAGACCTCCACGGCCCCTTCCATTAGCTCCATTCTGATTAAGGAGGAAAGAAGGGGTGAGGGAAGGAGGCTCATCCATGCTCTTCCCTGGATGAACAGCACACAGGAGCCAAAGCCCCCAGTGGTACGGCTGGCACGCCCCCCCTCCCCTCCCCCAACCCAGCTACAGCCCAGGTGCCTACCTGCCAACATGCTGGACGAGCTGACAGGTGTGTTCGATGAGGAAAGAACAGTGGAGGAGGCCAGCCTGGCCGGGTCCTTCACGATCGGATCTGTGCGGAGAGAGAGAGGGGGAAGCAGCGGTGACGCAGGTGGGCGGCTCCCCCTGCCCAGGCCGCCTCAGGCCCTCTCAGCACCCAGGAGGGGGCAGCTGAGCCCAGCAGGGGAGCAGGGCAGGATGGCAGCATCGGGGTGGCAGGGCGGGAGCAGCAGGGCAGGCCAGGAAGCCTCTGCAGGAGGGGCCGCCAGGTGACACAGCTCCAATCCAAGGGGCTTGAGGCACACGGGGGGAGGGGGGGAGGGGACCCAGCCGAGGCTGCTACCCACAGAAGTAGGGGTGCTCCATGGCCTCCCGGGCCGTCAGCCGCGCCTGGTGGTCGTAGCGCAGGAGCTTGTCCAGGAAGTCCAGGGCCTCGGTGCTGACCAGGTGCTGGTTCTCACTGTGCACGAAGCGCTCCCATCGCTTGCGGGAATGCCTGGCCCGGAGGGAAAAGGGGAGAGGGTCCTGGAGCCGCTCTTCACACACACACACACACACACACAGAGTGCCCGGGAGGGGTCCCCGCCAACTCACCCACCTGCCCAGGATGTCGTTGAAGCGGGGGTCCAGCTCCACGTTGTACTTGTCAATGTAGTCATAGAGGTCCTCGGTGCCCAAGACCTTGGCGATGCGCACCAGCTGGGGAAGGGAAGGAGCCAGAAGGGAGAGTCACTCGGCCTCCTCCCCAAAAGGCGAGTGGACTCCCTTGTTCTTGGGAAAACGTTTCCCTTCTCATCCCGGAAGCTTCTCCGGGACTTCTCCAGAAACCAAAGAAGCTTCTTGGATGGGAAGCAAAACAAGAAAGGAAAGGAAAGGAAAGGAAAGGAAAAGGAAAGGAAAAAGGAAAGGAAAAAGGAAAGGAAAAAGGAAAGGAAAAAGGAAAGGAAAAGGAAAGGAAAGGAAAGGAAAGGAAAGGAAAGGAAAAAGGAAAGGAAAAAGGAAAGGAAAAAGGAAAGGAAAAAGGAAAGGAAAAGGAAAGGAAAGGAAAGGAAAAGGAAAGGAAAAGGAAAGGAAAGGAAAGGAAAGGAAAGGAAAGGAAAGGAAAGGAAAGGAAAGGAAAGGAAAGGAAAAAGGAAAGGAAAGGAAAAAGGAAAGGAAAGGAAAGGAAAGGAAAGGAAAAGGAAAGGAAAGGAAAGGAAAGGAAAGGAAAGGAAAGGAAAGGAAAGGAAAAAGGAAAGGAAAGGAAAGGAAAGGAAAGGAAAGGAAAGGAAAGGAAAAAGGAAAGGAAAAGGAAAGGAAAGGAAAGGAAAAAGGAAAGGAAAAAGGAAAGGAAAGGAAAAAGGAAAGGAAAGGAAAGGAAAGGAAAAGGAAAGGAAAGGAAAGGAAAGGAAAGGAAAAAGGAAAGGAAAGGAAAGGAAAGGAAAGGAAAGGAAAGGAAAGGAAAGGAAAGGAAAGGAAAAAGGAAAGGAAAAAAGGAAAGGAAAGGAAAGGAAAGGAAAAAGGAAAGGAAAGGAAAAGGAAAGGAAAAGGAAAGGAAAAGGAAAGGAAAGGAAAGGAAAGGAAAGGAAAGGAAAAGGAAAGGAAAAGGAAAGGAAAGGAAAGGAAAAGGAAAGGAAAAGGAAAGGAAAGGAAAGGAAAGGAAAGGAAAGGAAAGGAAAGGAAAGGAAAGGAAAAAGGAAAGGAAAGGAAAAAGGAAAGGAAAGGAAAGGAAAAAGGAAAGGAAAGGAAAGGAAAAAGGAAAGGAAAAAGGAAAGGAAAGGAAAGGAAAGGAAAAAGGAAAGGAAAAAAAAGGAAAGGAAAGGAAAGGAAAGGAAAGGAAAGGAAGAAAGAAAGAAAGAAAGCACAAATGTCCAGGTGCTTCTTCTGGGAAAAGCCCCTTGGGACAACCAAGGCCTGGAGGAGGGAGAAGCGACTCCTGCAGCCCCGTTCAAGGCCTCCCCCTCTGGCTTCCTGTCCGTGAGGCTGGGAGGCCGGAGGGAGCCGGGCATTCTGGGGCAGGAGCCCCGGAGGAGGGATCAAGGCGAAGGGAGGGAGGGAGGCTGAGGGGCAAAAGGCGGTGCCAGTTCTGGCCGGGGGTGGGGGGGGGGGGCTTACCTGGTCGTAGTTGTCGTGCCCGTGGAAGAAGGGCTCCTTGCGGAAGACCATGCTGGCCAGCATGCAGCCCAGGCTCCACATGTCCAGGCTGTAGTCGTACATCTGTGGGAGAGACCAGGGCGAGGGGGGCCATGGGGCGACGCAAGCAGCAGCAGCAGGACAGGCCCAGGCCCAAGGCGGCCTCCCCAGGCAGAGGACGAGGGAGACTTCACCTTCAGGAAGCTTCACCCCCTCCCCATCTCTGGTCCCCCCTCCCCCCTTCTGGATACTCGGGGTGGGGGCTAGTTTACTCCCCCGCCCTGCCAGGATGTCCTCCTTCTTGCAAATATAGGGAAGGTCCTGTCGCCCTCCGGACTTCGCCAGGAAGGTTGCTCGGCTGCCAGAGACTCTGGCCTCGTGGAGTCTTCCTCCCAGAGGAGAGGAACAGAGCTGGAAGGGACCTTGGAGGTCTTCTAGTCCAACCCCCTGCCCAAGCAGGAGACCCTATACTATTGGAAACAAAGAGCTCTCCAGTCTCTTCTTGAAAGCCCCCCCAGGAACGGAGCACCCACAACTTCTAGGGGCAAGCTGTTCCACTGGCTCATTGTCCTCGCTGGCGTCAAATTCAGCCACAATTCCAGGTTGCTTCTCCCCTTGTTCAGTTTCCATCCATTATTCCTTGTCTGGCCTTTCGGGTGCCTTGGAGAAGAGCTTGACCCCCTTCCTCCTCCTCTCTGGGGCAGCCCCTCAAATATTGGAAGGCTGCTCTCCTGTCTCCCCTGGTCCTTCTCCTCCCTAGACTAGCCAGGCCCAGTTCCTGCAACCGTCCGTCGTATGTTTGAGCCTCCAGTCCCCTCATCATCCTGGTTGCTCTTCTCTGCACTTTTTCTAGAGTCTCAACATCTTTTTTATATTACGGTGACCAAAGTCAGATGCAATACTCCAAGTGTGGCCTTCCCAGGGCGTTATATAAAGCAGGGCTCTCCAACCTTGGCCACTTTAAGCCTGGAGGACTTCAACTCCCAGAATTCCCCAGCCAGCTTTGCTGGCTGGGGAATTCTGGGAGTTGAAGTCCTCCAGGCTTAAAGTGGCCAAGGTTGGAGAGCCCTGGCCATGTCAGCAAAGCTGGCTGGGGAATTCTGGGAGTTGAAGTCCTCCAGGCTTAAAGTGGCCAAGGTTGGAGAGCCCTGGCCATGTCAGCAAAGCTGGCTGGGGAATTCTGGGAGTTGAAGTCCACCAGGCTTAAAGTGGCCAAGGTTGGAGACCCCCCGATATAAAGTGGAACTAACACTTCTTGGGCACAGAGGTGGCCCAGTGGCTCAAGGTCTTTCCCAGCCCAAGCGACGGCTGCCGGACCAACTAGCAGCAACTCAGAATAAGTTGGACCTCGCCTGAAGCGCCAAATACTCATAGAAGCCTCAAGCAGTTTTCGTATATGATGTATATGAATGGACTGGAAAAATCCTCCTGCCCAAAAGAAGTGTTAGTTCCACTTTATATTGGGGGTCTCCAACTTGGTTGGGAGACCTCTGTGAAGTGGCCATCCCGTTTCACGGGCCTGATATTGACAGAAAAGTTTGGTATCTGCAGAAAAAAAAAGTCCCCTGTCTGTCGAAACTTGTCTCTACGGACAGCTTAACCTTCCCTCCTTGGGACAAATAACAACTTAAGGGTATTTGATGAATTGGATCTTCCTAACAAAGTTTAAATAGAAAATAAACAAGGGGAATGCAAACACACACACACACAAAAAGGGGGTGTGTGTCTTTCCCAGCCCACGGACAGACTGGAAGAACCGGGAGCGGCCGGCCGAAGACGGAAGAGCCGAGCTCGGTCCTCTGCTCGGGGAGGGGCACCATCCGCCCCGATTCCTCCCTCCCCCAGGCAGGCCCCATTCTGAGTTTGCCGGCTGACCTGGTAATCCACCAAAAGCTCCGGTCCCTTGAAGTACCGGGAAGCCACCCTGACGTTGTACTCTTGTCCCGGGTGGTAGAATTCAGCCAGGCCCCAGTCGATCAGGCGCAGCTGCAGCCGGCCGTGGAATCGGGAGGGAAGAGTTGGAGAAGAAATACAATGAAATAAGATTCGGGGGCCCTGAACTCAAAATTGTCTCGGGGGAACACGACAAGCCAGGGGACAGACAGGTCAGTCAGTCAGTCTCTCTCTCCCTCCATCTCTCTCTCTCTCTCTCTCTCTCTCCTCTCCGTCTCTCTCTCTCTCTCTCTCTCTCTCTCTCTCTCTCTCCAGGGATCACTGCATGGACAGGGGTCTCCAAGCTTGGCCCCTTTAAGACTTAAGAATCGGGGAGCTGAAGTCCACAAGTCTTAAAGCAGCCGATCTTGGAGACCCCCGAGACCCTCCTAGGAGGGCCGGGCAGTCAGAAGATGCAAGAGGAGGCCAAGGGGAGAAGCCATCAAGGCCCCCCGAGTCCCAAAGGTCCTTTTACACGAGCTCAGAGCGGAAGAAGCTTCTTGGATGAGAAGCAAAACGTAGACGAAACCCAGAAAGTCCAGCGGCCTCTTAGGAGGGGGGGCAAAAAGGCACCTTTGGGGCAACTCTGACCTTTGGGAGGGAGACCCTCCGCAGCTCAAAGACAGCACACCCCCCCAACTGCTTCCCTTCTGGGGGGCTCCCTTCCACCCCATGCGAGGCAGCGGAGGAGGGCAGGGCCCCTCTGGACCCCCTCGAAGTCAAGGAGGGGCTCACCTTCCGGTGCTCGTGGTCGATCATCACGTTGTGTGGCTTGACGTCCCGGTGCATGACCCCCATGCTGTGGCAGTAGTCCAGGGCCTGGGAGGGAGGGGAGAGCGGCTGGGTAGAGGAGGGGACGCCCCCACCCCCACCCAGAGGACCCCTGAAGGCTGCCCAAGGCCGGCCAGGGCTGAGCTGCCCCTTCGGCCAAGGACGGAGGGGGGCTTGGCACTGAGCTTGCCTGATTCATGACCCAGCCACCTTTAGGGCTAGAAAGAGGAGGGGGAGGAGCAGGAGGAAGGGGAAGGGGAGAACGGTGGGCTCCATGGTGCTCTCAGGGGAGCAGTGACAATGTTACCTACTTGGGTCAGGAAACGTTTGCAAGTAAAAAATAAACATTTCATGACCCAACTAGGGAACATCGTCAGTTGGTGGAGAGGAGGAGGAGGAGGAGGAGGAGGAGGAGGAGGAGGAGGAGGAGGAGGAGGAGGAGGAGGAGGAGGAGTCGTCCTTGGTGCTCTCTCTGCTGAGTGGTTTTTTTGCAGACATTTCACGACCCAACTAGGGAACATCATCAGTGCAACAAGGGAGGATGTTTCATGGGGAGGAGGGGAGGAGGAAGGGGGGGTCCTTGATATTCTTTGAGCTGGGTTATTTTCTTGCAGACATTTCATCACCCAACTAGGTTATAACATCAGCGCCAGAAGGGAGGAGGGTTTCTGGAGTGGAAGAGGAGGTAGAGATGGGGGAGGCGGGGGAGGGGCAGGGGAGGACAACGGTGGGGTCCTGGGTGCTCTCTGGGCTTGGTCGGGGTCTTTTGCAGACATTTCATGGCCCAATGGGAGGGAAGGGAAGGGAAGGGAAGGGAAGGGAGGAGAGAAACCCTGGTGGGGAGCTGTGGTTCCTTTGATGCCCTGTGGACTTCAACGCCCAACGTTCACCCGTCATACAGGGACCGGGGCTCCCCACTCCGGCCCTGGGGCTAGAGCCCACTGACCCAGCCCTGGCATGTCCCTTTGTCCCAGTTAAACCCAGTGCAAACACAGCTCAGACCTTGCAAACACACCAAGCTGGCTTATAAAGTGGGCAGCAGCTTCCAACTTCACCCCGCTGTGGCAGCTCTGCCCAGCCTGCTCCAGATCCGCCGCCACTTAGCTGGCACCGCCAAGGGCTGAACCCGAGGCCTTGAATCGCCTTTGGCTCTCCTTCATTGGGCTCCCGGCCCCTCTGGGGCTGCAGGACCAGGCCCGGCAAACGCCACGGGGGGGGCAAACTCACCTTTCCCGGCTATTCCCGGGGTGGGGACCCCGATTGCCCAGGGGGAAGGCCAACGTCCTCCCTGCACCCCAGGAGGGGACTCTGCCGCCTGCCTCCTTCTTACCTTCAGGATTTCGTACATGTAGAACCGGATATCAAAATCTGACAGCGTCTGATACAGTTGCTGTAGGGCGGAAGAGGGGAAGGGCAGTTAGCAAAACACCCCCAGCCACCGAGTACAAAAACGGGGCCAGAGGGACCCCCCAACCCCCTGGGCTGGTCGTAGGACTGTTTCTAGGAGGCTTTGGGGTTCAGGGCCCCGTTTTCTGCACTTGCATTGCTCTGATCTGGAGGACTTTCCCCCACTGGCCCTGCTCTCTTTCCAAGGCCCCCAAAGGCCAGAAAAGGAGGAACAATGGACGGAAACTGATCCAGGAGGAATTTTCTGACAGTGAGGACAATCCACCAGTGGAACAGAAGTTGTCTTTGGAAGTTGGGGGAGCTTCATCACTGGAGGCTTTCAAGGAGAGACTGGACTGCCCTCGGTCAGAAATGGGGAAGGGTCTCCCGCTTGGGCGAGGGAAGGGGTTGGACTAGAGGACCTACAAGGTCCCTTCCAACTCTGTTAATCTGATATGTAGGTAGGTAGGTAGGTAGGTAGGAAGGAAGGAAGGAAGGAAGGAAGGAAGGAAGTTGGGGGAGCTTCGTCCCTGGAGGCTTCCAAGAAGAGACTAGACTGCCATCTGTCAGAAATGGGGAAGGGTCTCCCGCTTGGGCGAGGGGAGGGGTTGGACTAGAGGACCTCCAAGGTCCCTTCCAACTCTGTTAATCTGATTCTTATCTGACTCTCCTCCTGCTGTGGAACAGAAACCCCAGAATCCAAGGGCCGGAAGGGACCTGCTTCCCCTCCCTGGGAACTCAGCATCGGAGGAGGAGGAGGAGGATGGGGCGCCCTTCGTTGAATGGCACCGTTTCTCCCCCACTGGCCTCCTGCCCAGGGCTGCCTCCTCTCATTCCTGCCCTCGCTCTGATCTCTGCGCTCCCTCTCCCGTTGCGGAGCAGCTCTGAGACTTCAAGCGCAAACCAAAGGAGAGAAAGGAAAGGGAGGTTTGGGGGTGAAACCCGAGCCAGGCCTTCCTCCCAGTTCAGGAAACCATTAAGCGGCAGAACTGGATCCAGAGGGGCTCCAGGCCACCGCGGCCATCTTAACAGGACTGGACTTCGACTCCCAGAATTCCCCAGCCAGCAGAGCTATGGTATAGTTGAGGTCCAGTCCTATAGGAAGTCCAGTCTGGCTAGAGCCCAGACCCAGCGACACACCCACTCCTCCAGCCAGCATCTCCTCACCTTAAAATCGGTGTTGTTGACGTGTTCAAAAACCAGGGCGGGGGTCCGAGACTGCAGCGCCAGGCGGTCCGGAGGTGGAAAGCAAAGAGCAGCCAGGATGAAAAAAACAAAACGAAGGAACAAAAAAAAGGCAAAAGGAGGTTTAACCGGATCTTCCCGTCTTCCTTTCGCTTTTCTTCACTGGGGCAAACCGTGGTTCTTCTCTGGGACAAGGCGAGCGAAGGGGAGGCCTCGGCAGGAAGTCCTGGGCCCCCAAACCGATGATCGGGGCCGCCATTCGGGGCCTCGGAGACAGAGCACGGGGGACCCCCGGGCTGGGCCTGGTCTCCATTAGGGAGGAAAGGGGGGGCAGATGGTGTTGCGTTTATTTATGTAGGACAAACAGGCTGAAAAACAGCTTCTATCCCAGGGCAGGAACTCTACTGTGTTGTGCAATATTCATGCAATATCTGGGGTTCCCAATTCAATGGTTCAGAACTGTGATGGCAAACCCATGGCCACACGTGGCACACGGAGCCATTTGTGTGGGCACACGGGCCCCAGCCTGCACTGCGCATGGGCGCACCTCCCAGGTGATCTTCGGTCTCTCTGAGGCCATTTCCGCCCTCTTGGAGGCTCCAGGGAAGCCTCTGCAGGCCGGAAAAACGAGCCTTCCAGAAATACCAGAAGGGCCGAAATGGGCCCGGGTTTCGGCCCCCCAAGGCTGCAGAGGCTTCCCTCCAGCCTCCAGGAGGGCGGAAATGGCCTCTCACAGGCTGAACATCAGCTGGGAGGTGCGCGCATGTGCAATGCAGGTAAGGGGGCAGAGCGGGGGAAGTTGCACGCACACGCGCAAGGGGGCAGGGCGCATTGCATTGTGGACGTTGGTATGCACGCGCGCAGGGCTTTCGGCACACCACAACAAAAAGGTTTGCCATCACTGGTATAGAATGTGAAGGATGTGTGTTTGTGTTTTATTTTCACACTCATAACGAACACTGAAGACGGGATTTGATTTCGTTGGACGAGGTGCAACAACCATAAAGTAAAGTAAACTCAACCAATTTGGCCACGTTTGTGTCGTGTATAATTGGAGGTGGTCACCCTTCGAGAGTCGCACGGCAAGAAAGAAAGTTATATAATAAAGTTATTCTAAGTCCAGTGGCCTTGGGTCAGAAGTGGGGCCTGACCTCTGGAGCCAGAAGGAAGGCCCCCTGCCTCCCTCCATTACAGGGAGTCCTCAACTTGCAACAGTTCGTTTAGCGACCATTCCAAGTTACACCGTCCCTGCAAAAAGGGAGCTACGACCATTTTTCACACTTTATGGCTGTGGCGGCATTCCCCAGGGTCAAAATTCAGACGCTTGGCAACTGACTCGTCCTTATGGCAGTGGCCGTGTCCCAGAGTCATAGGATGTGGCATTAACTTGACAGCTGCGGGGATTCACGTGACTGCAGTGGCAAGGAAGGTTGGGAAATGGGGCAAGACCCCCCCTAAAGTTTCCCTCAGCAAGAGAAAGGTCAGGCGGCTCAATCGTGTAGTCGGGACCACCCAGCAATTTGGGTGGTCTGCAGAGAAATGTCCCCCAAAACAATCCAGGCTGCGCGGGAACACAAGGCTGCTCCGCCCACATGGGGAACACAAGGCTTGCATCACATTGCGAACAACATGTGGTAGTGAGGGGAGGGGGGAAAGTGTGGAGGGGGGGAACTTGCCCCACACGCCCCACACGCCTGGCCATTGGGCTGCTTCTTTCCGCTTCTTCCTTCTTCTGCTTTTGGCTGCACGCAAGGAAAGCAGCCAAAGTCTTTCTTTCTCTCTCCCAAACTTTGCTAGAAATGAGTCTTTGGGACCCTGCAAGGCCTCCTGCTCCAAGAGGCTGCGCTGGCAAAGACTCGTTTCTGGCGGAGTTTGGGGAAGAGAAAGAAAGACTTCTGCGGCTTCTGCTGCTTTCCTTGCATGAAGCCAAAAGTCTCTCTCTCTCTCCCCTGAGAACAGAGCTGGAGACGGTATCCTGCGATCCCAACTAAAGAACAATCGATCAGTAGGAAAATGGGGTGGGTGATTTTCCTGCAGACTTTTTTGGGGATTTTCCCAGGGTCTCTGGTCTGCGGGATTTAAAATGATGAGTTTGGTGGTCCCTGAGGTCCAAAAGGTTGGCAACTCTTGGACTAGATGACCTCCAAGGTCCCTTCCAGCTCCATTACTCTGTCACTCTATGTTATGTTCCAGGTTTAGGGAGGGAGGGTGGACACCAGACTGCAGCCTCCCCCCTTGCTAGCAGTCGGGCTCTAGAAAGCCACACCTCCCAATGTTTTTTTTGGGGGGAGCTCTGGACCCAAACATGCCCCCTCCCCAGGATCCAGAACCAGCCCCGCTCCCGGCAGACCCTGCCCTGCCTTCCGTTCCCGCCTGTGGCTGTGAAGCCCCTCCCGGCAGCTCAGCCTCTGCAATGGGGGTGGGGGGTCAGGAAAGGCCTCCCGTCCTTACCACAGGGTCCTTGACGATGTCTAGAAGGTTGATGATGTTCGGGCCCCCTCGGAGGTTTTCCAGGATCTTAATTTCACGCTTTATTTTCTTCTTTTTGACTGGCTGAAAGAAAAGGCCCAGTTGCTGCGGTTACCGCTCGGCTTCAGGGGCCTTGGCCGGACCACCAGACCCTCCCCCCACGCCTCCTGCCCCCCCCGCCTCTGGCTCAGTTCAGACAAGGCAGCCCAAGGGATGCATGGAGCTGCTGCTTCTCTGCTTCCCTTGCTCGTCCGCACCTCTCCTGCAGCCCTGGAACTAGCCAGGCCCGAGCCAGAGGTGGCAAACCCCACATGGCCCAGACTTCAAAGCATCGCAGAGCTCTTCCTTCATCTGGCAAATCTGCATGGACACCCCCCCCCCCCCATCTGACTCTGGGCAGCATGCAACTCAACCTGCCCCTCCAACTGAAAACCATTTGAGCAAGAAACCACACGCAGGGCGATGTTAGGCAGCATGTAGCTGACAGGCGGGCTCCCCGTTAGCAGCGGATTCCCCAGGCCGGTTGAAAACTTTCGCTCCCATCCAGCAACTTTTGGCTGTCCAACCTCTTCTTAAAAAACTTTTCCAAGTGGGGAATTCTCCAACCTTGGAAGCTTTTAAAGAAAGAGGCGGCCATTTGTCTGAAATGGTCTATAGCAGGGGTGTCCAAGCTTTGCTGGCTGAGGAATTCTGGGAGTTGAAGTCCACAAGTCTTAAAGTTGCCAAGGTTGGACACCCCTGATCTATAGGGTCTCCTGCCTGAGCAGGGGGTTGGACTAGAAGACCTCCCAAGCTCCCTTCCAGCTCTTGTTATTCTGTCCCGTTCTTTGCAGAAGCGCTGCTATGATCAGCCCCATTTGGGAGGGAAGGGGTTAGGGTTACGGTGACTCCAACTCTGGATCTCCCCCCCCCTGGCCCACTGCCCGTGGCGGCATGGGTGAAGTGTCCCCCAAACCCCGCAGATGCCGCCTGACCGCCCACCTTGAGGATTTTCACCACCACTTTCTCATTGTTCGTGATATTGATGGCTTCAAAGACCTCGCTGTACTTGCCACGACCCAGTTTCCGCACGAGCTGGTAGTCGTCTTGGTTACTGTGGGAATCGAGGGAAAGAGAAGGAAGTTTAGGCTGGCAGAGGCTCCCTTTGCCCCCTGGCACGGCTGCCCCCTTGCCCCCGGGGCTGACAGATCCCCCCAGGGGCCTCCTTTTCGTTGTCTCTGCTGCAGAACCCCCATGCTGATGGAAGAAATCCAGCTGGACACCCCTCTGGTAGAGAGTCACTGAGGCCACTTGGGGGTTGATCTGTGTCCTTGGGGTCACCTAAGTGGGGCAAATGGGGGTGGAGCCTTCTTGACAAGTTAAATATACAGTGGACAGGAATTATTATTTTTTTTTGGGGGGGGGAGCAAAGGCAGGACCATTCAGAGGGCTTCGGATGAACTCGCAATCTCAGAATTACGGGGGTTCCTCCTTCCTTCTTAGATACAAAGAACAGAATAACTTTATTGTCCCTTTGAATGTCCGGCATACATTCAAATGACATTTCGCTGCATGCAGCTCTTAACAGCATGCACCACCTCCAATGTACCCACTATGTAAACGTGACAAGATAAATACAAAATGACATCTATTATATGGCGACAGAGAAGCAACCTGGCTTGGTTCGCATGTCTATTTTTGCCTCTCTTTGGCCGGCCTCGCAGCCCAGGAGAGGCAGGCCGGGCCAACAAGCCACCACCAGCTCAAGGAGGGGAAAAGCTTGGCTCCTTCAGGGGTCCACGGGGGAGGGGGAGAAGCAACCCCCCCTGCCAACCCTTCTGCAGCACCCACCCACCCACCCACCGCCACCTACCCCCATTCCACCACGTGGGACTCGTAGTCCCAGTACTCGCAAGGCCTCTGGGTGTTGACGTCCGTGTAGACTCTCGCTCGGCTGGGTACCGGGCCCGACATGCTGTCCCAGGGTGACGGTCACCACTGCAGTTGCTCTGAAACAAGCCAGGAGATCGATCACTTGCACAAACAAGGCACAACAAGGCTGTCCCTCCCCTAAAAAAAAAAGGGGGGTGGCTTGGCTCACTAGGAGAAAAGACCCAGAAGAGGCTTGATTGACAGGGCAAGCATTAAAAACAGCACAAGGGCTGGCTGGGGGATTCTGGGAGTTGAAGTCCGCCCTAGACTCTAGAAAAGGTGCAGAGAAGAGCAGCCAGGATGATGAGGGGACACTGGAGGCTGAAACATACGATGGACGGTTGCAGGAACTGGGCCTGGCTAGTCTAGGGAAGAGAAGGACCAGGGGAGACAGGAGAGCAGCCTTCCAATATTTGAGGGGCTGCCCCAGAGAGGAGGAGAGGGGGGTCAAGCTATTCTCCGAAGCTCCTGTAGGCCAGACAAGGAATAATGGATGGACGCTGAACAAGGAGAGATTCAACTGGAAATAAGGAGAAACTTTCTGACAGGGAGAACAACCAACCCATAGAACAGAAGTGGGAGCTTCATCACTGGAGGCTTCCAAGAAGAACCTGAACTGCCATCTGTCAGAAATGGTGTAGGGTCTCCTACTTGGGCAGGGGGCTGGACTAGATGACCTAGAAGGTCCCTTCCAACTCTGATTATCTGTTATCCGTTAAATCAGGTGTCCAACCTTCACTTAAGACTTTGGACTTCAACTCCAGAATTCTCAGCCAGCTTTGCTGGCTGAGGAATTCTGGGAGTTGAAGTCCACAAGTCTTAAAGTTGCCAAGGTTGACACCTGTGTTAAATTATCTGGTGTTTTTTTTTATCCACCCGTTAACCTTGCTCAGAAACACCCCAGCAGGAAGCCCCCAGGTGCTTCTCCGCGTGACTTCCTTCCATGGCCTGGGCCTTTCTGAGGAAGCTCGAGCCACACAGGAGGAGCCGGCCTTTCCTGAGAACAGAGGCGGCTGCTCAGGGGTCCAGAAAGCCCCATAGACCCTCAGGATTTGGGGCTGCTTAGACAGGGACGGTTGGGGAAGAGGGCAGGCCTTAACGGTCCAGCACAAGCCCTGAGACAAGCAAAGCCCCCCCCCAACGAGATGCAGGCAGCACACAAAACCGGTCCCCTCCTCCGGTCCCCTCCATGGAGCCGGTCCCTGGGGGCCCAAGGGTTGGGGGCGCTGCTTTAGGGCATCGAGCCCCGAGTTTTCCGGGAAGGAGGAAAGGACCCCTCCCTTCCCAGCTGAGCCCCGGCCGGCCGAGCCTGGCAACGGGGAGACGGGTCTGGTCCCCTTCAGAGGGGGGGCATACTTGGAATACGGCCCCCACTTTGGGCCCTCCGAACGTAAAGAAGAGACTCCGGAAAGAGCGCAGAGAAGAGCAACCAAGAGGATTCGGGGGCTGGAGGCTGAATGATTGCAGGGACTGGGTGTGTCCAGTCTAGCAAAGAGAAGGACCGGGGTGACAGGAGAGCCACCTTACAGTATCTGAGGGGCTGCCCCAAAGTAGAGGGGGTCAACCTAGTCTCCAAAGCCCCTGGAGGCAGGACGAGAAGCAACGGATGGAAACTAACTAGTATTAGTTGTATTAGTTGACTTTTGTCATTGCACCTCGTACAACGAAATCAAACACCATCTTCAGTGCACATCATGACCATGAAAATAAACACAAGCACACATCCTTCACATGCAATACAATTGAACTGAAAACCCCTGATATTGCATTAATGTTGCACTCTGCAGCAGAATTCAACAGAGCTCCTGCCCTGGGAGAGAAGCTGTTTTTCAGCCTATTTGTCCTTGTTTTTATTATCCTGTCCCGTCTGCCAGATGGTAATAGTTCAAAAAAAAAAAGGGGTTCCCAGGATGAGATGGATCTTGAGGATCTTTTAAACTTTCTTAAGGCAGCGGGAGCTACAAAGCTCTTCCAAAGAGGGGAGAGGGCAACCCAGGATCCTCTGAGGGGCAATGACATTAACCCTCTGGAGTGCCGTCCTATCTGCCCCTGTGCAATTGGCAAACCATACAGAGTAAGTTAAGATACTCTCTATGGTGCAGCGGTAGAAGGTCACCAGCAGTTTCTCATTCAGTTGTTGTTTTCCGAGAAGCCTCAGGTAGTATAATCTCTGCTGGGCCCTTTTGACCAGGGCTGCAATGTGGGCCCCCCAGGTCAGGTCCTCTTTTAGGGTAACACCCAGAAACTTAAAACCGGCCCCTTGCTCCCCTCAGGAACCAAGGAGCGAAGCCCCCTGCAACTTCCTGACAATGAGGACCACGATATCAATCACGACAGCCGCGTTCAAGGATTGGAGGGGCTGCCCCCAAGAGGAGGGGCTCAACCTCTTCTCTAAAGCCCCAGAAAGCCAGACAAAAAGGCAGGGCAAGAAGCACCGGATGGAAACGGATCAAGGGGGGGAGAAGCAACCTGGAATTCAGGGGACATTTTATGCCTGTGAGAACAATAAACTTGCCTGCAGAAGTTGTGGGTGCTCCAGCCCTGGAGGTTTCTGAGAAGAGCCTGGGCAGCCATTGGTCTGAAAGGGTATAGGATCTCTTGCGGGAGCGGGGGGGCTGGACTAGAAGACCTCCAAGGTCCCTCCCAACGGCGTTATTCTGCAGCAACCCTCCCTCAGGCCGGAGAGAAAGTAGCTTGTGCCCCTGGCTGCCTTCCCAAGAGGCCTGCAGGGAGGCTGCCTGACCGGAACAGCCTTGCCCCAGCCAGCCCCACGCGTACACGCTCTCCACCCAGAGGCCCACGAAGTCAAGAAGAGAAGCTGCCTTGAGGCCAGGTGTGTGTGTGGGGGGAGGAAGGGGCCGCGACGGCTGAGGAGCCCTTGTGCAACCAGGGAACCCAGGAGCCAGGGAGGGAGGGAGGCTTAGGCACGGCTGCAGCCAGAGAACCAGCCTGCATGCAACCCAGCCCAGCTCTACGGAGGTTCACAGCTCCTGGTTGTCCCCCAAAGGCAGTTTTTCCCCAAAGGCAACTGGACTTTCTTTGTTGTTGTTTTCCTTTGAAAACGTTTTGCTTCCCTTTCAAAAAGCTTCTTTAGTTCTGAAGTTCTGTAGGTGAGAAGGGAAACGTTCACAAAGGGGGGGGGGGGAACCCTGAGGAAGTCCAGGCCACGGGATCAAAATTCAGATGTTTGACAGCTGACTCGTGTTTACGACCGTCGCGGGGTCCCAGGGTCACGGGATTCCCTCCTGCGGCCATTTGGACAAGCAAAGCGGGAGCCGGATCCGCTTAACGACCGTGTGAGACTAACTCAGCAGCTGCAGTGATTCACTTAATAACTGTGGTGAGAAAGGATGCAAAATGAGTCCAAACTCATATATGTCTCACTTCACGAGAGAAATTCTGGGCTCCGTTCGGTTAGGGTGACACTCGGTGACACAACAGTGTTGAAAACCCACTGCGCAAACGTTCACAGCCCGGGCCGCGGCTGGTGCTCCAAGAAAGCAACCTGGCATTTCAAGATGAACTTCCATTTGGGAAGCGCCTGTGTGCGCGCCTGGTTGTGTGGACACGCACAGAGAGATTCAAAGGGCATTGATTGAAAGCAGGAGCCACAGAGGAAAAAAGGAAGAAAACATCCTCCAAACTTCCTTCCAAGTTCCCGTTTTCCTTTCCCAGGCTGAAACTCCGCCTCTGCCTTTCGCCAAGAGTCCAGCCGCAGAAAGTTAGGAAAACACGACGGCCCACATTGGCATAACAACTGATAACACCTCGGGGCCGGCAGAGATTAGCGCTTCTGAGCTTATCTACCACAGAGTGATAGCACAGGCCTCAAGGGTTCCAGCCCCGATAAGATTCTGGGCAATTCCATCTATGCGGTACGCAAGTCTACACTCTCGCGCTTCCCCAGAAGAGGGTTCGAAACTGCCTGCGCCTCTGCTCTCAAACAAAGCATACACACTAGCTGGATCCCCGTGATTCGCTAGGACTAAACTATGCGCTTGGGCTTAGTTTTTGGGGAGGAAAATAGGAGGGGAGGCGGGGGAATTCTGCCTATGCCTACCAGCATCCATCGGTATTCATCTGGCTAGCATTCTGTCAGGGTGAGAGAGAGTTGAGAGCTGTTTGGAAACTGAAAGAGTATTTGATGTGTGAGCAAGGAGATAGCAAGAAGCCTGGGCGTGGCTTAGCTCAACTGTTCTGGACTAAACTATGAAAGTAAAACTGAAACTGAACCTCCTCTCCTCTGCTTGTGTTTTGCATTTGGAAGAGATTTCTTTCCAGGTGGGGTGGGAGAGTAGAACTCCTTAGCATCACAGAATAATAATAATAATAATAATAATAATAATAATAATAATAATAATAATAATAATAATAATAATAATAATAATAATAATAATAATAATAATAATATAGGAAATACTTAATACTCTGGTGGTAATTTTGAAAAATCCTTTCTTAGTGAGCACCTAGAAGCCAAGAGGAACATACGTGCCAAATTTCAAGTTTGTAGGCTTTACGGTTCTCGAACATACATACCACAACAACACAAGAACACACAACAGATATAAACTAAATGTAAACCCCTCCAAACTCGATTGCAGGAAGTATAATTTCAGCGACAGAGTGGTCAGTGCCTGACTCTGCTGTTACATCCTCTAACCCGCCACTCCTTTAATCTCAAACTAACCACTATCGACCTCACCCCATTCCTAAAAGGCCTGTAAGGGGCGTGCATAAGCGCACCATCGTGCATACCGTCCCTGTCCTATTGTCCCCATTTATTAGTTCCTATTTCTTCTATTTAAACTTACGTTTATTCTTGTTTCTGTTGTATTGTAAGCTTTTGACAAATAAATAAATAAAAATAAATAAAATAAAATACATTTAGAGAAACTTTAGGCCATGCAGCTGAAGAGAAAAGTTCCAGGGCAGTTTTAAAATCTAAAGCATGAAATGGGAAGAGAAGGGAGAAAGCAATAATAATATGCAGAGTTTGGATCAGGAATCAAAACCAGATGCTAAATCAAGTGAAATAAAACTGAAAGGGGCATTTTGCACCCGGATGACTTTCAAATCCCGAGAGCCCAGAAAAAAAGCCGCAACGACAGGATTGCAGCCTCCTTTCGCTGAGCACATCACTGGTTGCGCTGGCGCACTGCCTCTGGAGTCGGGGTGCCTCTGCTGACCCTTCAGGGCCGCCCAGGGACCAGGCAGGGTGACCCAGGGATGCACAGGGGCTGCAGGTAGAGCAGGGTCAATTCATGGCTTAAGAAGCTCCCTGACATTCCACTTTCACAAGGAAGATCCAGAGAAGTTCCCTGACGAAACCTGTCGTGATGGGATGCAGGTAGTCCTCCACTTACGACAATTCCTTTAGTGACCGTTCGAACTTACGGCCCTGGAAAAAAGCGACTTAGGGCCGCTTTTCATCATTCCGACCACGGCGGCATCCTGGTGTGATCTGCTTCATATCTATGACGGCTGCAGCGGCGTCCCAGGGGACCGCCTGATCCCCTTTTGGGACCTTCTGACAACGGGGAAGCCAGGCTCACTTCACAACCCTGTTACTAACCTCAGAACTCAAGTGATTCGCTTAACAACCGTGACAAGGAAGGGCATAAAAACGGGGCAAAACTCGGTCAAGAATTGTCTCGTTCAACCAGAAACCTTGCCCTCAGTTGTGGTCGTAAGTCGAGGACTACCTGCATAAAAAAAAGACAACAACAGCCCCCCCTCACCTCCATAGGATGGGCTCCGGGGTCAGGAAAGCCGCCACCTCTATCAAATGTCTCACACAACAACGTAACACCTTGGGCTCAATGTACGAACAAGTTCACCTCTGCCCCCCAAACGCCTCGAGGGAGCCCCGAGCAGCAGCAGCAGGAGGGGAAAGGGTGGTACCTGCTTCAGTGGGTCGCCCCAATGCCACGGGGCACTGTCCTGCGAGAGGCAGAGCAAGGCACATACAGCATTCCAGGCAGGTGGGGAAGGGGGGGTGTCAGGGAGGAGGGGGTGCAAGGCTGCCCCCCCCCCCAGCGGTGCTCGGAAGGTGCGGCAGGGGTGCTCCCACACCGTCAGCGGCCAGATTCCATCCGGAACAAGGGGGGCAGAGACAGAGGTGGCTCCGAGGACCCAGGCATCCGGTTAGAGCATCGCCCCGTTCCTGAAAGAGAGAAGGAATCATTTCTGTCATTTTCATCTTCTTCCCGGAAACGGTTCTTTCTGACACCCTGGATGCCCCGTTCTATAAAAAGTTACGTGGCTGCGATAACCGTTTAGAAAATGGAAGGCCTGCCTCTCAGGTAGCTATTGGAGGATGCGAGGTTAGAGGAATCCTAAGGTTGCTTCTAGATAGGGCCCAAGAGCGAGATAAATCCAGAAGGTGATGTGGGCATGAATCTGAGACACAGAATTAACAGAACCTTATCCTATTGGAAGGGGCCTCGGAGGTCTTCTAGTCCAACCCCCTGCTCAAGCAGGAAACCGTGTGCAATTTCAGACAAATGGCTGTATAATCATCTCTTCTTGAAAACCTCCAATGTTGGAGCCCCCACAGCTTTGTTCCACAGGTTGATTTTTCTATCAGGAAGTTCCTAGTTCTAGGTTGGTTCTCTCCTTGATGAATTTCCATCCATTGTTTCTTCTCCTGCCTTCGGGGGCTTTGACCCCCCCCCTCTTCTTTGGGGCAGTCCCTCAGATATTGGAATACTGCCCTCGTGTCACCCCTTCTTTTCATTAAGGTAGAGAGATAAGAACAAAGGTACCCGATCAATCTAGATCAGGGATGTCCAACCTCAGCACCATGAAGACCTGTGCACTTCAACTCCCAGAATTCCCCAGCTCCACAAGTCTTAAAGGGGCCGAAGTTGGACATCCCTGATCTAGATGTTTATAAAGCCAACTGCTTACAAAAGAAAATGTCCCTGGGATTTCCAGGAAGGAGAGAATGGGGAGGGAGGGAGGGAGGGAGGGAGGGAGGGAGGGAGGGAGGAAGGAAGGGAGGAAGGAGAGGGGAAAGAAGGAAGGACAGAGGAAGGAAAGAAGGAGAGAGAAGAAGAGAGGGAGGGAGGGAGGAAGGTAAGAGAGGAAGAAAGGAGAGAGGAAGGAAGGAAGGAAGGAAGGAAGGAAGGAAGGAAGGAAGGAAGGAAGGAAGGAAGGAAGGAAGGAAGGAGAAGAAGAGCGGAAGGAAGGAAGGGAGGGAGGGAGGGAGGGAGGGAGAAGAAGAGCGGAAGGAAGGAAGAGAGGAAGGAGAGGGGAAAGAAGGAAGGACAGAGGAAGGATAGAAGGAGAGAGAAGAGAGGGAGGGAGGGAGGGAGGTAAGAGAGGAAGAAAGGAGAGGAAGGAAGGCAGGAAGGAAGGAAGGCAGGAAGGAAGGAAGGAAGGAAGGAAGGAAGGAAGGAAGGAAGGAAGGAAGGGGGCTGGGGAGTCCCTGGTCCTCTCTTGAGTTTGGTGGTTTTCTTGCAGACCTTTCATGACCCAACTAGGTAGTGTCATCAGTGCTAGAAGGGAGTGAGATTTGCATTTTCTAGCACTGATGATGTTATCTAGCTGCAAGGAAACAACCAAGCTCAAAGAGCACTAAAGTGAGGAAGGAAAGGAGGAGGGAAGGGAGACCTGACTGATGATGTTACCTAGTTGGGTCATGAAATGTCCCTCAGACCAGGAGGTGCCTGAACCGAAGCAGGACCATTTTAAAGCAGACAAAGGGACGGAAGCTTTTGTGGGTGGTTTGAGGATCTGGAGACCTTAACGGGAGTCCCCCCCTCCGTGCCAGGCCAGGGTCTGCACACACAAACCTGACCAGGTGAAGCAGGACCTGGCACGCTTGGGCAAACGGGGGGGGGGAGGGTCCTTTGACGGTGGGCACAGATCCGAACCTGTGTGCAGCAGCCACCCATCTCTTGGCCTGGGCTGATTCGAGGAGGGGTCTCTCCCCCCACGGGCTGAATGTGGGGGGCAGAAAAGAGCAGGAAAGCCGGGGTCCCCTCAGGTCTGATGACCCTGGGGAGGGAAGGCGCTGGAGGGGGGCAGGGGCTGCTGGAGGGGCCAGTCCTCCCTCCATGGGAAGGGGGAGCAAGGCCAGAAAGCTCTGCTCTGTGTCCCCCAACCAGAGACCCGGCCCCAAATAGGCCTGAGACCCCCCTCTTCTTTCTCCCCTTTATTGGGGACCCTTTACTGGATGGGGGGTCTCCTTCATTCTGCCCCACGGGGAGGGCGAGAGAGCAGCGCCCCAAAGTCCCCCGGGGATTGCTATAGGGGGTCAGGCTGGGGGCGCCCAAAGAGCCCCCTCTGCGGGGGGAACCTTCCCCGATCGCCCCCGGAAGAGGCCGCCTCAGCCTCAAAGCTCCCCTCGGACACCCCCCAAACTCAACGGCCGGGGCCTTCCTTTCCCATCCCGGACCATCGCTGCGGGGGGGGCGCCCTCGGAGAGAGCCCCCCAAGCAGGCGCCCCGCCCGCCGCCACTCCCGGGCGCCCCCCGCCTCCGCGGCCCCTCCTTACCTCGCCGGGCCGCGCGGGAGGCGGCGACGAGGACGGGGGGGGGGGAGCGGGCGGGTCTTCTCCCGGGTCCGCTCCTGGGGGAGGGGGCGGCCTCTCTCAGCCCGCCGCGGGGGAGACAAGATGGCGGCGGCGGCGGCGGCGGCAGAAGCGCGAGCGGACGGGAGCGGCAGGAGGAGGAGGCTTCTCCGCCGGGCCGCCAGGGGGCAGCTTCCGCTTCCAGGCCATAGAGAGCGCGGGGCCGGGCAGAGCGGCCAAAAGGCAGGATTGGCCGGCGAGTCGTCGCCACAAGAGGCTGGTCCTGCGGAGAGCCTGGAGCGACGCCGGCTGGGGATGATGGGCTCGCGCGTCCGGCCGGATTGCAACCTTGGAGCGTAGTCCTTTTTCTCTTGGAGGAACCAAGGAAGAGCCCGGAGACCTGGGAGGGTCTCCAAAGAGGGCCGCTTTCAGACTGGTGGACTTCAACTCCCAGAATTCCCCAGCCGAGCCACCTGCAATTAAGGAGGAATTTCCTGACAAATGAGAACAATTAACCAGGGGAACAACTTGCCACCAGAAGCTGTGGATGCCTCGTCAGTGGAGGCTTTCAGGAAGACATTGCACAGCCATTTCTTTGGAAGGGGGGGGTGGGAACAGAGGGATGGACTAGACGACCTCCAGTGCCCCTTCCAACTCTTTCTTATTCTGTTCTGTTCCTTGTGGAGCTGGAAGGAGCCAAAAAGGCCCCGGGGCCTGGGGGGGGTGAGTGTGGCAGTCCTGCATGAAGGGATATTGGGGGGGTGGGGTGCTGCCTGGGGAATTCTGGGATTCATATACAATACAATACATTGTACCTAGTCTGCCCCCCCCCTCAAGCAGGGGACCCAGGTGATAGGAAGCCGAGTTGTCTTCACCTATAATCTCCATTTTGAGAATCACCTTTGCTCCTTATTGTAATACCTTGCCTGATAAAGCAAGGCCTGAAAATGTGGTTCTAACCAAGATATGACTCGTTGGTGGCTTCTTTTATCATAGACCAATTACAAGAGCTCTTCCTTCTAGACTGGTGCCTTGGTATTTAAACAGTAGGTGACCCAGAATCAGCAACGAGTGAGGGGTTAATTAGCCATCTGAATAGCCTGGCCTGGGCAAGAAAGGGCTAGCCAAGTGGCTCCAGAAGTAACTAGAGGAATAGCTGTGCAAGACACAGAATAACAGAGTTGGGAGGGACCTTGTAGGTCATGTAGTCCAGCCCCCTGCCCAAGCAGGAGACCCTACACCATTTCTGACAGGTGGCAGTCCAGTCTCTTCTTGAAAGCCTCCAGGGATGAAGCTCCCACAACTTCCGAGGGCAACATCCTTTTCATCAGTTGATTGTTCTGTCAGAAAGTTTCTCCTTATTTCCAGGTTGAATCTCTCTCCTTGTTCAGTTTCCTTCCATTGTTCCTTGTCTGGCCTTCCGGTGCCTTGGAAAATAGCTTGACGCCCTCCTCCTCTCTGGGGCAGCCCCTCAAATATTGGAAGACTGCTATCATGTCTCCCCTAGTCCTTCTCTTTACTAACTAGCCAGGCCCAGTTCCTGCAACCGTCCATCCGTAGGTTTTAGCCTCCAGTCCCTCTAATCATCCTGGTTGCTCTTCTCTGCACTCTTTCTAGAGTCTCGATATGTGTAAAATGCTACCATTTGGCCTAGTGGATAAGACATCAGGCTGGAAAGCAGTGAGTTCTAGCCCTGCCTTAACCATGTAAGCTGGCTGGGTGACTTTGGGCCACTCCTTTTTCAACCTAACCCACCTCACAGGGTCGTTGTTCCTCAGAGGGCGGGGAAAATAGGAGGTGGAAGGAATGTGGTGTGTGTTTGCTATCTTGAGACATTAAAATAAAAATTATAATAAAGGCAGGATGCAAATAAATATGGAAGAGAGAGTGGAGAAATGGCTTTTCTGTTGTGCTGGATCACCTTGTTCTCCTCAGTTTCGGGCTGTCCCCGAAGATGGCCTTGCCAAGAGACGCTCCAGACGTAAGGGAAAACCTTACTATTTGCCACAAACTTCACATCTTTCCAGGCCTTCAATAGCAATAACACTTAAGACTTATATACCGCTTTACAATGCTTCCCAGCCCTCTCTAAGCGGTTTACAGAGTCAGCCTCTTGCCCCCAACAATCTGGGTCCTCGCTTTACCCACCTCGGAAGGACGGAAGGCTGGGTCGACCTTGAGCCTGGTGAGACTTGAACTGCCAAATTGCAGGCAGCCGGCAGAAGGAGCCTGCAGTACTGCACTCTAACCACTGCACCACCGTGACTCATCCCATTTTCCAAAACAGCCCTGAGGAATTCTGGGAGTTGAAGTCCACAGGTCTTTAAAGTCGCTAAGCTTTGGGCACCTCTGCTTGCAATTCCCCCCCCCCCTTTCCCTCCTGCCTCCCTGCAGCAAATGCCTTCTGGCTTCACCCTCGGGTTGGCTGGCGCTCCGCCCTTCACCAGATTCCCACCCTCCCCCCTTCTGGCTGCTTCCTCTCAAGGGGATCCTCCCCCCACTGCCGCCACCACACAGAGACAGAAACCTTTTGAAAATATGCTTTAATCACTTGGTACCGGGCAGATACATTCTGCAAACTCTAAAAACTCTTCGCTGGGTTGACCAGAAAGGACGGTTGGGCCACGGGGGGGCACCCCAGCCCACCCTGGGCACCGGACACGGCTCCTGCCAGCCTCCCGGAAGGAGAGAGTCCCAGGGACCGCTGCCCCAAAGGGACCGGTGGCTGTGCAGAGCTCAACCCCACTTGTGTCAGGACAGAGGACCGGCAGTGCAGACCAGTGGGAGGAGGAGCAAAGAGCAGCCTTACTCCCCGGTTCTAGGAAAAGGGCAGGAGGTGGGAGGGAGCCCCAGGCCCGTGACGGACTGACGGACCAAAGGGGGCCGGGAGCCCCGGGGGGAAGGGAGGGACGGGGGACGCTGCTCTCCTCCTCTGACGGGACTGGGGAGGCCCCCAAATAAACCTGAGTCCTTCTAAAGTGCCAGGGAGGCAGCCCCTTTTGCCCCCCCCCCTCCCCTCCGGTCCAAGTGGCCCGCCTTCCCCTCCGCCCTGCCAGGCACGGTTGGCATCAGTCTTCATGTCTATTGCACGGGTGGAAGGCGACGGCTCAAGGGAGGATCGAATCCTGCCAGAGGACCAGCTAAAGACTGGGGGCGCCAGGAGGGTTATTGCATTGATCCAGTATATTCGGACACAAAGGATACCGGATGGGCAGCCATCTCACTCACACACACACACACACACGCACACAAGATAACACACACGAGGCCGCTCACCCGCTCCCTTTCCAGAGGAGAATCAGCCACCGTTGCCCGGGCTGGTGCCCTCGATGGATCGGGGCCTCCCGGGAGGCAGGAGAAAAGGTTGGAGGGGGGAGGCTGCCCACAACCAGCCCCCCACTGATCCTCCGGAGGGGAAAGGTGAGCCTCGGGCCAGCAGACAGAGAGAAAGAAAGGGAGAGTCACTGGCTTCCTTCGTAATTCAGCACGTAATAGTCGTGGACGTACATGAGGACGGCGATGGGCTGGCCGATGATCAGAGACATCCACACCGCCGCGTTCCCATAGTTGCCCCGGAGAAAGCGGCCCACGAACCAGGCCAAGGGGATCTGGGGACGGGGAAGAGAGCAGGAGAGGGGGGGGGCGTTGAGGGGCCTCCAACCTCAGCCAAGCTGGCTGGGGAATGCTGGGAGTTGGAGTCCCCTGGCCCAAAGAGGCCAGGCTGGAAATAGAGGGAGGGGACGGCAGCCTCCCCAACTGCTTCCCAATCTCACCTGAGCCGCCATGCCCATGAACGCCCACAGCCGGAACATCTTCAAGGGGACGCTCACCAGATACTGCCAGAGCGGAAGAGAAAGCGGGGAATGAGCCCCGAGGCCAAGAACGCTGCTCTCTCGTGGGAAGAGAGTCCGTGGTCTCGGCCAGGGACACGGATGGAGCCCAGGAAGGGAGGACGTGCGGGGGGGGGCCTTAAAGGGACGTAGCAGCAGCACCTGCCAAAACGCGGCTCTGCTGGAAAAGGGAGGCCTACGGAAAGCGGGCTACGGGCCTCCCTTCAGCCACGCCCAAGGTCTGAAGCAGCCCGGAGGGGCCCTCGGGGCTCTCTGAGCTTGGTGGGCGTTTCTTGCAGATAGCGCTTAATATATCGCTCCACCGTGCCTTCCAGCCCTCTTCTAAGCAGTTTACAGAGTCAGCCTCTTGCATTGAGCCAGTGAGAATCGAACTCCTGGCTGTGGGCAGAGTTAGCCTGCAATACTGAACTCCACGCATTGAGCCACAAGGCCCCTTCCTGCCTTCCCCATAGCACTAGCGCCTAGACTTCTATACCGCGCCTCACAGTGCTTTGACATCCCTCTCTAAGCAGTTTACAAATGTCAGCCTCTGGCCCTCAAAAATTTTGGGTCCTCATTTGACCACCTCAGAAGGACGGAAGGCTGAGTCGACCTTTAGAAAGGAGGAAAGGAAAAGGAAAGGAAAGGAAAGGAAGGAAGGAAGGGAAGGGAAGGAAGGAAGGAAAGGAAAGGAAGGGAAGGGAAGGGAAGGAAGGGAAGGAAGGGAAGGGAAGGGAAGGGAAGGAAGGAAGGGAGAAACAGTAGCCCTTAGACTTATATACCACTTTACAGTGCTTTACATCCCTCTCTAAGTGGTTTACAGAGTCAGCCTCTGGCCCCCAATAATCTGGGTCCTCATTTTACCCACCTCAGAAGGACGGAAGGCTGAGTCGACCTTTAGAAAGAAGGAAAGGAAAGGAAAGGAAAGGAAAGGAAAGGAAAGGAAAGGAAGGAAGGGGAAGGGAAGGGAAGGGAAGGGAAGGGAAGGGAAGGGAAGGAAAAGGAAAGAAGGAAAGGAAAGGAAAGGAAAGGAAAGGAAAGGAAGGGGAAGGGAAGGGAAGGGAAGGGAAGGAAGGAAGGGAGAAACAGTAGCCCTTAGACTTATATACCACTTTACAGTGCTTTACATCCCTCTCTAAGTGGTTTACAGAGTCAGCCTCTGGCCCCCAATAATCTGGGTCCTCATTTTACCCACCTCAGAAGGACGGAAGGCTGAGTCGACCTTTAGAAAGAAGGAAGGGAAGGGAAGGGAAGGGAAGGGAGGAAGGAAGGAAGGAAGGAAGGGAGGGAGGAAGGGAGGGAGGGAGGGAGAAACAGTAGCCCTTAGACTTATATACCACTTTACAGTGCTTTCCATCCCTCTCTAAGCGGTTTACAGAGTCAGCCTCTGGCCCCCAATAATCTGGGTCCTCATTTTACCCACCTCAGAAGGACGGAAGGCTGAGTCGACCTTTAGAAAGAAGGAAAGGAAAGGAAAGGAAAGGAAAGGAAAGGAAAGGAAAGGAAAGGAAGGGAAGGGAAGGGAAGGGAAGGGAAGGGAAAGGAAAGAAGGAAAGGAAAGGAAAGGAAAGAAAGGAAAGGAAAGTAAGGGAAGGGAAGGGAAGGGAAGGAAGGAAGGAAGGGAGAAACAGTAGCCCTTAGACTTATATACCACTTTACAGTGCTTTACATCCTCTCTAAGCGGTTTACAGAGTCAGCCTCTGGCCCCCAATAATCTGGGTCCTCATTTTACCCACCTCAGAAGGACGGAAGGCTGAGTCGACCTTTAGAAAGAAGGAAAGGAAAGGAAAGGAAAGGAAAGGAAAGGAAAGGAAAGGAAAGGAAGGAAGGGAAGGGAAGGGAAGGGAAGGGAAGGGAAGGGAAGGGAAGGAAGGAAGGGAGAAACAGTAGCCCTTAGACTTATATACCACTTTACAGTGCTTTCCATCCCTCTCTAAGTGGTTTACAGAGTCAGCCTCTGGCCCCCAATAATCTGGGTCCTCATTTTACCCACCTCAGAAGGACGGAAGGCTGAGTCGACCTGGAGCCTGGTGGGATTTGAACTGTCAAATTGCAGGCAGCCGGCAGGTAGCAGAAGTCACCCTGCAATACTGCCCTGCGCCACTGATGTTTCATGATCCAAACTAGGGAGCATTATCAGTGTCAGAAGGGAAGCGGGGAGGGGGAGGAGAGGGAGGGGAGGAGTAGAAGGGACCTGTGGGGTCCTTGGCGGTTTTCTTGCAGACGTTTCATGACCCAACTAGGGAACACATCACTAGTGCTGATCGTTAACACTGATGATGTTATTGAGTTTAGGTAATGAAACACCTGCAAGGAAACCATCAAGCTCAGAAAGTGCCAAGGGCCCCAACAGTCCTCCTCCTTCCTCCTCCTCCCCTTCTTCCTCCTCCTCCTCTCCACCCACCCAGCTGGGTGATGAAACGTCTGCAAGAAAAGCTCCGAGAGCGCCAAGGACCCCTGAGTTTCCATTTGGGGTTATTTCCCTGCAAGTTAAAGGAGAGGAGCACTGACCTCGTGGAAGAAAGCAGACGCGAGGAAGACGGCCACCTGAGCCGTGCACTTGCTAGCTCCCTTCTTCATCATGGGCTTGTAGAAATGCCTGGAAAATGCACCGGGGCCAAGAAAGGAGAGAGCCCACCCTTAGGAGCCTGGCCCCAAAAGGCCGACCGAGAGGAGGCCGCTGCCTCCCTTAAGCCCTTCCCGTTATGACCCTAAAGGCACCAGCGGGACTCAGGTGTCGCCTGGGCATCCTTGCCTGCTTGGACTTAGGAAGAGCCAGCTGGGCAGGGGTCTCCAACCTTGGCCCCTTTAAGCCTGGAGGACTTCAACTCCCAGCATTCCCCAGCCAGCTTTGCTCTCGTGCAGGGGTCCCCAACCTTGGCTGGCTGGGGAATGCTGGGAGTTGAAGTCCTCCAGGCTTAAAGGGGCCAAGGTTGGAGACCCCTGCCGTGGAGAAGATCCGAGGATGGGGCCTTCCAGATTGCTGGCAGCCCTGGCTCAAGCAGGCACAGAGGGCATAGGAGCTCCAAGGAAAGTGGGGGCTTCTGCCCCCAGGAGGACACCAACCTCTGGCATGGGAAACGAAAGAGGGCTGGGGGGCGGAGGGTAAAGCCAGTCCGGTCATGCCAGCTGGGCCCAGGCCTCCTTCCGCTCAGAAAAGGCAGGCAAACTCCAGATCCCATATTCCTCTTCCCCGATGCTAAAGGGTTTTTTCTGGCTTTCGGGACGACTCCGACCTCAAATGAGAAGGGCCGGGGGAGGCTCGCCTCAAAGCAGGGTGGGTGGGCCCCGTCTCAGAAGTAACCAGTGTGCCCCCCCACCTTCCTGGGGTCGAAGCAGGGCCCGTTCCTCCCACACCCCACCCTTTGCCTCTCGCAGGCAGCCCTCGACGCACAAGGGAACCCAACATTCCCGTTGCTAAGCGAGGCGCTCGTTATTTGGGCCGTGCCTCCTTTTCGTGACCTTCCTTTTCCCACAGCCGTTAAGTGAGTCGCTCCAGTTAACCGTCATAAATACGAGCTGGGGGCCCGTATTTGGATCAGCCGGTCGCTGCAACGGTCGTTAAGTGGGGAAACTTGGGTCCAAGCGTACACTTTGAACCGTCACTAAATGAATGGTCGTAAGTCTGGGGCTGCCTGGCGTGTGATGTGTCCTACCTGAGGCACCACTTGTGGACCGGGATGTTCCAATTCTGCCAGAAATATGTCACGGACTCAGCGTTCCTGCGAAAGAGCAGCGGGATCAGAAAGGCCACGGGGAAGGCTGGTCTAGGAAAAAACCCGTTCGTCTCTATGCTCCTTTCTCCCCCCCTCCTTCGGACAGGGACCGCTTCCCTTCTGATAAGACCCCTCCTTCCCTTCTGGTGGTCTCCCGCGACCCGGAGCCCTCACCGGTGGTGGGATTCGAATGGTTTTTACCACTGGTTCTGTGGGCGTGGCTACGTGGTCATGTGACCGGAAGGGTCAAAAGACAAGCTCACTTTCTAGAGCAGGGGGTTGGACTGGATGACCTCCAGGTACCTTCCAGCCCTGCACTGCTGTGCTGTTTCAAAGCATCCTCTGAAGCTGCGCCCAGTGCCAAGGTTTGTGGTCCTTCCTTCCTCTCCTTTTCTTTTTTCTTTTTTTCTCTCTCTTTTTCTTTCTTCCATCCCTCCCTCTTTCTTTCATTTTTTTTTTCACAGCACACACACACACACACGCACTCCATTTTTGGCCTAGTGGGCCTCAGGGCACTGAGAAAAAAAGGCATTTTGAAGCGAGGGGGTGGATCAGCTGTGCCACAGGATTTAGATCAGCTAGAAAGCCAGAAACCCCACTGTTTCCTGCTTTCTAGCTCATCTGAATCATGCGGCCCACCTGATTGTTGGAAATACTGGTTGGGCCAGCCTTTTTCACATCTGGTTTGGCCGAACCGGTAGGACACCCCCCACTGGCCCTTGCCATCCAAGACAAGGCCGGTCTAGGCCGGTCTTGTGTGCAGCGGAACAGGAGGTGGTGGGAGGGAGAGTGGTTGACACAATCACCTGGAGGCAGGACAAGGAGAACCATGGAGGGAAACTCGCCCAGGAGAGAAGCGACCTGGAATTAAGCAGAAACTTCCCGGCAGGGAGGACAATTAACCTGGGGGGACAGAGGTTGTGGGTGCTCCATGCCTGGACAGCAAGGTCTCCTGCTTGAGCAGGGGGTTGGACTAGAAGACCTCCAAGGTCCCTTCCAGCTCTGTTCTGATTGACGGGTTGATGGGATGCGAGAGGCAAACACACTGCAGGAATTGGCAATTGGTAGTGTAGAGAAAAGAAAGGCTGGAGGCTCAAACCTACGAGGGACGGTTGCAGGAACTGGGCCTGGCTGGTCTAGGGAAGAGAAGGACCGGGGGAGACAGGAGAGCAGCCTTCCAATGTTTGAGGGGCTGCCCCAGAGAGGAGGAGGGGGAAGGGGGTCAAGCTATTTCCCAAAACACCTGAAGGCAGGAGAAGCAGCAATGGGTGGAAACTAACCAAGGAGAGCAGCAAGCTAGAAATAGGGAGGAATTTCCTGACTGGGAGGACAATTAACCAGTGGAACAGAAGTTGCCCCCCAGAGGTTGTGGATGCTCCAACACTGGAGGTCTTCAAGAAGAGACTGGACAGCCGTTTGTCTGGAATGGTTTTGGGTCTCCTGTTTGAGCACGGGGGTGGACTAGAAGACCTCCAAGGTCCCTTCCAGTTCTATTCTGACTGACCGACTTAAATGTTTGCTTTGTCCTACATATCATAACCCAGTGGCCCCCAACCTTTTTTGTGCCGCGGCCTGGTACCGGCATCACAAAATCATCCGTGGCCCGGTACCGGCATCAGCACGCATGGCAAGGCGAGCCGAGCGACCGGCCAGCAAGCCGTCCCCCGCTTCTCCCCACCACCTTCAACTCCTCCTTTGTACCTGTGTCGATGGGCTTCGCGATGGCCTCGCGACGGTCGCCGGCTCACCTTGCCATGCGTGCTGAAAGAATCCTCGCGCCTTAGTTTTGTTCGGCCGCCCCCTCGATGAAACTAAGGCGCGAGGATTCTTTCAGCACCCAAATGCCGCTTTCTACCCGGAAAAGCTCACTGGAAGCACTTTTTCATCAAAACAAGATGGCGGCGCCCAGCAAACCGGCGGCCCGGTAGAAATTGTTCCACGGACCGGTACCGGTCCGGGGACCCCTGCCATAACCAATTCAGGGGATGTGGGAGGGCCCTTTTCCCCTTCCTTATCCAAACGGATTTGCTTGCAACCTTTGTGAAAGGCTCAGAGGCTGCCGTAATCCAAGCAATCCAGTGCCATTCTGATCAGTTTGGACCAACATGCCAAAAGGTAGGGAGTCCTCTGCGTGGCCCAGTCAATAGATTACACACACACACACACACACACACACACACACACACACACACCCAGCCAACTCACCACCAATCCCGGTAAAACTCTCGGTCGCCAAACTGCAAGATCTCGGCTATAAAGTTCAGGCTGGAGTGGAAGAACCAGTAGAAGAAGATGAGCCATATCAAGTGATTGGGAACCTGCGGAGATGCGAGACAAAAAGAAGGCCCATGGGTGGTTCCTCTGGAGCAGGGGTCTCCAACCTTGGCCACTTTCAAGACTTGTGGACTTCAGCTCCCAGAATTCGTCGCTGGCTGAAGAATTCTGAAGAGTTTAAGTCCACAAGTCTTAAAGTGGTCAAATGTGGTGGCCAACTGGTGGCTGGCGGAGCTGGCAGCAGAGTCGGGCAGTGAGGAGGTTGGGGAAGAACCTGGGCCATTCCTGAACGAGGGCTCTGCATCAGAGGCAGAGATGGGGCCAGGGTGGGCTGGCAGTCACCACCTGCCTTCGGGCTTGGACAACAGTGAGGCGGGGGAGCTTCTGGAACCGGTTGCCAGCCTGCGCATGCACAGAACTGCCAAAAGGAAGGCACAATTAAGAACTCAAGGTCGATGTGGGAGTAAGGCCACAGGCCCCTCCCATAGGGATTAAAAGAGGAGGAGCGAAAGGGGAGGGGGCTTTTGCAGGGAACAATTCGTCCGTTCCAGCCGTGTGAAGATCTGTCTGTGCATCTCAAGAGACGCTTTGCTGAGTCCTTCCTTGTCAGCACTGCAGTTTGGAAATAGTTACTTGGCAGCTCTCCAGGCTAGATAAGGTCTGTGCTTCTAATCGCACCCTGGAAAGGCTGTTGGCCAGGCCTTTGGCGGAAGGTGAACGCAAGAAATTCGCCTTCGTTTAAGAAAAGGGGTTTTGCCGGGACAAAGCGTCTGCTTTTTGGGGACACCGAGGTCAGAACACCAAAGCCCTGCTCTGAAAGAAAAAGAGCTTCTGGGAGCAACTTCCTCATCAGACCAGAAGTGGAGAACCAAGAGAGCAAGTCCCACCTGTCTTTAGGGAAGAGTTTCTATTGAGCTTTCCTATCGCCAATCTAGACAGGCTTTGGGCCTCTGACGCAGGATGGGGCCCTTTTGAAGTCTGTCCTGAAAGACGCGTTCCAGGGACAGCCACCATCCTGCAGGGGGGCCCCCAGAACTGGAGCTGCCAACTTACCTTCAAGAAACATGTTTGTGTCCCCAACACTGCACACCAGCCGCCACCCGCTTCCCAGCTGAGCCTCATTCTCCTGCCTTCCAAATCGAGACTACAGCTCCCAGGATTCCCAGCCAAGCCACCTGCGGAATACTTACAGCTAGCTTCAGGAGACGCTCGATGATCCTGGAGTAGTCCATGTCCTGCAAAGCAAGACTGGCTTTAGTTGTCTCCTTCGCCAAGGCAGCTGTGGCCGCATCTCTCCCAGCCACTCAACGATATCCCCCCGATACCATCCCACTTGGCTGAGGCATATCAGGGTCTCAGTCCCCCAAACTTCTCAAGGTTCCAGAGAGGTGGGCTTCGACATCCATCACTTCTTAGCCAGCAAGGCAATGGCTGAAATTTCCAGGTGGCTGAAGCCTACAGGCCTGGAATTTGCCTCCAGATGTTGTGGATTCTCCAACACTGGAGATTTTTAAGAGACTGGACAGCTATTAGTCCGGAATGGTATATAGGGCGGGGGTCTCCAACCTTGGCAACTTTGAAGACTTGTGGACTTCAACTCCCAGAGTTCCTCAGCCAGCTTTGCTGGCTGAGGAACTCTGGGAGTTGAAGTCCACAAGTCTTAAAAGTTGCCAAGGTTGGAGACCCTGGTCTAGGGTCTCCTGCTTGAGTAGGGGTTGGACCAGAAGACCTCCAAGGTCCCTTCCAACTCTTGTTATTCTGCTAAAGCTGACCGTTGGGCGATACTGCTCAGCCTCCTTAAGACACCAGCCCACACGGCTGGGGAAAAGGCAAAAATTGGGGTCAAAATGCTTTCCCCTCACCACCTGCCGAGAAGCAGACCTCCCACTCCCACTGCAGGGGGAGACAAGACTGGGGAGGTCCAACCATAGAGGGGTCCTCCAGGTGGGAGGAAAGCAGGGCTATTTTTATCACGAGCAATGAGGAGGAGGGGTCTGTACGATGAGGTATCCAAGAAGAGGACACGTCTTCCAGAGATATGCCCTCCCCTCAAAGCAGAAAAGCTGCCGAGGGGTCCTTGCAGGGCTGGGATTCAAAAACACCAGCAACCGGTTCGCTGTCCGGTTGCTGGGGGGGGTGTGGCCATGGTGCCAGAACGTCCAGGAGGGCCGCCGTTTTATCGCCTTCCCCATAGTCCAGAGGCATTCTGAAAGCCAGAAACGGGCCCATTTCCGGACTTCCGGGGCTTCCGGTTCGGCCCCCTTTTTTGCCCTCCCAGAGCCTCCACGTGGGCCCTGCGCTTACCTGCACCCAAAACGGGCCGCGTGGAAACTCCTGGGAGGGGAGGGGTGGGCGGGGCCAGCCGGTCGGTCCGGTTTGGCAAACCAAATGTAAATGTGAACATCCAGTTCGTTTGAACCAGGCCAAACCGGCTGAATCCCACCCCTGAGGGGTCCTTGGTGTTCTCCGAGGTTGTATTGATGCAGATGTTTCATGACCCAAACTAGGGATCATCACCATCAGGGCTAGAAGATTCCTCTTCTAGTGGCTTGCGCTGCCCGTGTTGGTGGGGTTGGCCTCGGAGGTTCTTTGGCTGGGCTGTTTACTGTTAGCTTGGCAGTTTCCTGAATTGGGCATTGTTTACATCCTGGCCAATGGTCCGATCTTAATCTCGGAGTTAATCGGTGCTTATCTGAGTGTTGACCGTGGGTGGGGAGGTGTTTTGTGGTCTTTTTGTTCTCTTTAGGCTTGTTGACCTTTGATTTTACTGAACTTTGGCACTCTCTGATCTTGTTTTCTTGCAGATGTTTCATGACCCAAGTAGGGGGAACATCATCCGTGCTAGAAGGGAATGAGGCAACTTCTACCACGGATGACGTTCCCTAGTCAGGGTCATGAGACGTCTGCAAGAAAACCGCCAAGCTCAGAGAGCACCAAGAAACCCCTGTTTTGTCAGACTATTCATGAACTGGCAGAGACATGGTTAACAAGTTCAGCCAATGTGAGCTGAATTGGGGGCTGAGACTGGGAGGAATCTGGGCGTGGCTTACCTCCGTGCTCTCAGCTCTAAAGGGAAATGGAAAGTAATCTGTTCTGAGCTCTGAAGCTGTTGTTTGTGTTGGATTGTAACTTTTCCAGAATCTACTATTGGTATTACTCATTTGACTCATTTATCATGTATATAAAGCAGTGCGTGAATCCTGCTGAATCAGCCATCTGTGTGTGCTTTTCTGGAGTGGAATTTCTGCTGCAAAACCTAACACCCCTGAGCTACAAACGTTCCCCTCTATCCACACCAGCTTCTAGTCTCTGGTGCTCCAAGCGCCTTCAGCCTGGGGAGGAGAAAAGCAGAGCTTACCCGGAAAGGCTTCATGGAGTTCTGGATCGTGGGCACCATCCACTAGAAGAGGAACACCAGAAGCAGCTCAGTTATGGGGGGGTCACGTTGGGTCCAGCCCGAACCAACCCCCCAAGGGTGGCTCTCTTGCGCCCTGGGACTCAAGACACGCTCTCGGGCTGAGGGGACCCATCTCCCTGCCAATGGGGCCCCCAACAGCTGCAGGGCCGTTCTAGAGTAGCCTTGACCGGAAGCGGCCATTCTGGTCCCCTCAAAAGGGAGCCAGGCTGGGGAAGGGGCTCCTGAGCTTGGGACAGTCCTGCCCTCCCAGCCGTCAAGAGTGCAAGCCTGAGGAAGCCTCGGGGGTCTTGGGCTCCCTGAAGCCCACCCTGGACCCCCTCCCTCCCGCGAAGGTTGGGAAGACTCCTCCGTGGTCGGGATCAGAGTCCCTGCTGGTCTTCGGATTTAAGCACCAGCGCCTCCAGGCAGGGCTAAGAGCCGGTCCTTGTCCTCGGCCCGGAAGGAAACAGCAGCCATCTCCGGGGAGAGACGACCCTACAGTGTCCCCCCCCCCAGGGCCTCCCCTCCCAGTTTTGGGTGCACCAGAAATCTCCTGCTTCGGGAAGAGCCGGATATCCTCATGAGAGGCGAACCTGCCCCAGGGGGCTCCCCCCTCTCTCGATGGCCCAGATCACCCCGCTTACCTGCTGAATCAGCCCCACCAGCAGCTGCAGGAAGAAGAGCTGGGGGAGGAAGAGGAGGGAAGCCAGGGTGAGGGCAGCCAGCCGAGCCAGCCCTGGCTCAGCCCAGCCGCTCCCTGGCCCTCTGGGGTCGCAGCTTGCAGGTTTCCTTAAACCCAACGGGCAACGGGCGATTTCCACAGACACCGTGGCCTAGAACTGACTGGAGCGACCTGCTCTGGCTGCAGAAGGACCCGGCTGACACCCCCTCATGCCACCGGGGGTCAGCCTAGATGACCCAGGCACCTCCAGTGACCAATGCGGCCAAGCGCAGCTCACTCCTAAGCTGAGCCGCCTGCGGAGGTGGTGACAGGGGTCCTCCCGCCAACCTAGGGGGACAGGGAGCCCCTCCAGGTCCGGCCACAACTGAAGCCCAGATTTCCCGTGGCTAAGGGGAAGTGAGCTTTGCTCCACTTTACGACCTTTCTTGCCACACTTAAGCAAATCTCTTCCGTTGTTAAGCGAGTAACGTGGTTCTTAGCTAAATCTGGCCTCCCCACTGACTTGGGCTCGTCACCAAGGTCGCAAAAGCGGAACCAATGGCCCCTGGGGACACGGCCACTGTCATAAATACGAGCCAGTTTTCCAAGCCTCTGAATTCTGATCACGTGGCCCACGTGGGGATGGTCCGACAGTCGTTAAGCGGGAAAAACGGCCACAAGTCCCTTTTGCCAGGGTCGTAACTTCGAACGGCCACTAAATGAACCATTGCAAATCCCAGGCTTCACTGTCCTCCGGCAGGCAGCCCCGCCCCGTGGGGAGCAGCCTCCCCCTCCTCCTGAGCCCCCTGAGCCCCCTGACCTTCCCAGAAAGAGGCTCACCATCTCGAAGAGCCTCCGCAGGAGGAAGCGCTTCCGGATCCGAGGGGAACGAGGGAAGTTCAGCTCGTAGCACAGAGTCGGAGCCAGCAGGAAGTAGTACAGGTCTGCGGGGTGGGGGGAGAGAAAGAGAGAGGGGCGTACCCTCATGGAGAGCTGAAAGCCAAGGCCGGGGGTCCTTCTCCCACGAAGGGAGAATGGAATTGGGCAGGGGGGGAGGGGCAGGGTGTCTGGGATGCAAGCAGTGCCGGCCCAACCGGGGGGGGGCACGTCCCAATCCGGCCTTAAGGATCACCTAAGAGAAGGCAGGGAATGGGTGGGCCCAGGGGGTCCGTCGGCCAAAGAACCCGAAACTTTGAAATTGGCCAAAGATGGATAACAGGGGGGAGGAAGAAGTCCTGGGGAGAAGAAAGGGGAGCTGAGCAGGTAGTTTGCACCCAAAGAAAACACCAGATCCGGCTTCTCTACTCCAGGAAAGGATTATGGAATAGAATAGAATAGAATCCTTTATTGGCCAAGTGCGATTGGACACCCAAGGAATTTGTCTTGGTGCAAATGCTCTCAGTGTATATAAAAGAAAATATACATTCATCAAGAGTCAAGAATCATCAGGTACTTGATAATAGTCATAGGGTACAATAAGCAATCATGATAGATAGATAGATAGATAGATAGATAGATAGATAGATAGATAGATAGATAGATAGATAGATGATAGATAGATAGATAGATAGATAGATAGATAGATAGATAGACAGACAGACAGACAGACAGACAGACAGACAGAAAAAGAATAGTATAGAAAAAGAATAGTATAGAAATAGAAAGGAATGGAATGGAATAGAAATTAATTGAATTCTTGATTGGCCAAGTGTGGTTGGACACCCAAGGAATCTGTCTTGGTGCAAATGCTCTCGATGTACATAAAAGAAAAGATACATTCATCAAGAGAGTCCAGAATCATATTAAGTACCACACTTAATAATAGTCATATGGTACAATAAGCGATTAAATCATACTAGGAAACAGTCGATATAAATCTTTAGGATGCAAGCGACAAAGTTACAGTCATACACAGTCACAAGCGGGAGGGGATGGACATAAAAAGTGATGAGAAGATTAATGGTTAATAGTGGTGCAGACTTTGTAAATAGTTGGGACAAATATTGTAAATTATTCTCCAAAGCCCCTGAAGGCAGGACAAGGAGCAACAGATGGAAATTCATCAAGGAGGGAAGCAACCTAGAACTAAGGACAAATTTCCTCACAGTGAGAACAATTAACCAGTGGAACAGCTTGCCACCAGTGGTTATGAATGCTCCAACACTGGAAGTTTTCAAGAAGAGACTTGACAGCCATAGTCTGAAATGGTACATAGGGTTTCCCGCCTGAGCAGGGGGTTGGACTAGAAGACCTCTAATTAGGGTCCCTTTGACTCTGTTCTTCTGTAATCCCATATCCATTAATCAGTGGAACAGAAGTTGCCACCAGAACGTGTGGGTGCTCCATCCCTGGAGGTCTTTTAGGAAGAGATTGAACTTGTCTGAAATGGCACATAGGGTCTCCTGCTTGAGCCGGGGCTGGACTAGAAGGCCTCCAAGCTCCCTCCCAACTCTGTTATTCAGATGGACTGGAGATGTACTCTTGGTCAGAAGAATGGTCTGTGGGGGGGTGTCTTTCTTTACTTGTTAACTTGACAAGGTGGGTGACCCTGGGAGGACAAAACACTTCCAGCAGAGACCAGAGCCTGCCGCTCACCCCACGAGACCCCCTGGGTTCCTCACCTTTGTAACTCAGGTTGTCTGGATAGGTCACCTCTTGTGGAACCGCGTTCCCGTTGGCCTTCTGTGGCCTCGAAGCTGGAACAGAAAGAGACGGTGGGGCTCACGACCAGGGGCCAGCCTGATCCAGACAGAGACCCCCCTCCCTGGGCCACCGTCTCTCGAGGGAGCTCCAGGGGGTCCCAAGGAAGCTCTTCAGAGGTAGGTGCCCACGTTTTTTTCCTATGCGCTTCTGTGCGCTTTGCATGCACACGCAGGGCTCAACCGCCAGCCTCGTTCAAAGCTGGGGAGCTGCCCGAGCATTTGCCGGTTCTCTGAACCAGTCAAAATTCCCACTGCCGGTCCACCAGAACTGGTCCGAACCGGCTGAATATTCCACCTCTGAAGCTCTTCCCTTTGGATGCAGAACCTGCCACTGGAGCAGGAAGTGGCTTGAGTCAGGCAGGAAAAGAGCCGAGCAGGAGCCCCGGAAGGAGCATGGAGAAGCTTCCATCTCGGCCCGTCTGCTGGCGTCCCAGGGCAGCATCTGCAGGCTCCCCATCAGCCAGACCGGGAGAGGTTGGCTCAAGAGCAGCCTGGAGGACGGTCCCTGGAAGGCGGCCACCCCAAGCGCCAATACAGGAAAAGGTTGAGCTTCCTCTACAACAGAGGTCCCCAAACTTGGCCACTTTAAGGCTGGAGGACTTCAACTCCCAGAATTCCTCCTCCTCCAGTCATGTTAGCTCAGGAATTCTGGGAGTTGAAGTCCACAAGCCTTAAAGTGGCCAAGGTTGGAGACCCCTGCCTTAGAGATAAACCAAGCGTCTTCAAACTTGGCAAGTTTAAGACTTGTGGGCTTCAACTCCCAGAATTCCTGAGCTAACATGACTGGTGGAGGGCTTCTGAGAGTCCACAAGTCTTAAAGTGGCCATGGTTGGACACACCTCGTATAGGGTGTTAGGTATAACATTGATACCAAATATGGTTTGGGTGAATAAATATATAAAACTTAGATATCATGGTTTAAGTGTTTATCACTTTAAGCACAATGCAGCAGGCAATTAGCCAATTAAGGGTGCGGTTAGAAGTTACAATATAAGGAAGCATTAGAAGCTGGAAAGCTGTCTGGCTGTAACTGTGTGCTACTGTAAATGTAACTGTGTGTTGCTGCGACTTACTGTGTGCGACTAACTGTGATTACTGACTGTGAGTGCCTGTGACTGAACTGTTATTTGTTTGCTACTGTTTGCTGAATATCCAGCGTTTGTTTCTCTGGAGAGTGAAACCGGAGGGGAGAAGATATCTTTATCGGCTGATAAAGATATTGCAAGGACTCTTAACTTGGACTATACTAGTGAGTCTTACTGGATGGAAATACTGTGAATGACTTAATGGACTGAATGACAATGCTTAAACTCTAACTGGATTAAAAACTATTTAAACTACAAACAGTGTTTGTGTTCAGTGTGTGTATACTCTGGGGCCCTTCCGCTCTCCTTTGGTTGCCTGGATTGACTACTGCTGCAATACTCTTCTAGGGGTTAATCCCCAAACCCTAACATTGGTTATGGGCCCAGCAGCATAGTCTAACTAACCAGGATATAGCAGAGAGAGTTGGTGTGAGTTGCACATTACTGTAAAAACAAACTGTTTTAATTAGTTTAAAATAGTCAAAATATCTGAAGAGTAATGGCACAAGTAAATTTGTCACAACTGTCCATGATATCCAGGCTGGATGGAACAAACTATGTTTCATGGTCAATGAAATGTAGTTTACTTCTACGCAGAGAAGGATTGTGGGACATTATAGCAAACCCACCAGATGTGAGTAGCTGGGATCCTGCTAATGATGATGATAAAGAAAAGTTACAAGACTTTAAACTGAAGAATGAGCAGGCTTTATGCATCATAGGACTGACTCTCTGTGATCAGCAGCTTGTCCATATTCGTGGAGAAGAAAATGCTGCAAACTGCTGGGAGAACCTCAGGAAGATTTATGTTCGGGACAGTGTAGGAGCACATATAAATCTTACACGGAAGCTTTTTCGAACGCATCTTCAGAGGAATGGAGATATGTTAGTTCATTTAAACTGTATGAAGAGCATTTTTCAAGATTTGCAAGAAAAAGAGCTTATATTTAATGAACTGCAACAAGTCTACATAATATTATCTTCATTAGATCAAAGCTATGATGACTATGTGACTTCGTTAGAGGTATTGCCAAAAGAAAGCCTCTCATTAACCGAGATTACAGGCAGGCTACTAGAAGAAGCCAGAAGAAGGCGTGGCGTGACGAGCTGAGAGAAGATAAGAAAGAAGAGAAATTATCTTCAAAGCTTGAAAGAAACCAGCAAAGCAAAGTAAAGCACCTGGAAGAAGAGAATTTATCTTCAACGGCATACACAATTAAAAAGTGTTTTAATTGTGGAGGCAGAGGACATTGGCAAGATTCTGCAAAAAGAGAAAAAGCCAGAATGTAAAAAGCCAAAGAAAGCATTTGAACTAGCCACGTTTAGCAACTCTGATGTGAAGAATAATTTATGGGTGGTTGACAGTGGCGCATCCCACTGCATCACAAGAGATAAGACAAAATTTATAAAAATGTCTACAAGTTCTCAACATATATCACTTGCCAATGGCTGGAACCTGAAAGCGAAAGGTCAAGGTTTTGCACGTTGTCCGTACATAAACCAGGATATAAAAATGTTGTATGTACCGCAACTAAAGTTTAATTTGCTTTCAGTAAGGGTATTAGATAAATTAGGTTATGTAATTACTTTTAAAGATAATAATTGCATAATTGAAAAAGATAACAAAAGGGTAACTGCAGCTTTAAATGGAACATTATATGTCTTAGATAATAGTAAGAAAGGGGAGGCTCAGACTGTATTTAATAATATAAAGCCTCATGATGAATGTATCCATTTATTGCATAGGCGTTTGGGGCATGTAAATTTTAAAATGCTAAAGCGTACAGTTGAGTTATCTGAAGGAATAAGGTTAAAACCTTGTGATAAATATTTGCGTTGTAATGTTTGCTGTGAAGATAAGAGCAAGGTATTGCCTGCAAATAGGCTAAATGGTTTCAAAACAAAGAACCTTTAGAAGTGGTATTTGCAGACATAATAGGTCCAAAGAAACCCAGTATGGGGGTGCTAGATATATACTGAGCATTATGGACCATTATTCTAGATATGGGTTTTGCTATTTAATGAAAAGCAAAACTGAAACATATCAACATTTTTCAATTGGCTTAGGTTTGCTGAAAGAAAGTCTAAGCGTCAACTGATAACCCTGGTGACAGATAATGGTACGAATTTATTAATAACAAATTCCAGAACAGACTTAAGGTAGCTGGAATAGAGCATAAAGTCTGCTCCATACAGGCCAGAACATAATGCTTTTATTGAAAGAAGAGGCCAAACACTACAGGCAATGGTTAGAACAATGTTAAATGATTCTGGGTTACCTGATTCTTTGTGGGGGAGGCTACAATGTGTGCTAATAACATATTGAACAACGTTGTTAATACAACAACAGGTGAAATACCATTTACCAGGTGGCATGGCAGGAAACCTGACCTAAGTTACCTGCACACATTTGGTGCACCAGCATGGGTGCATATTCCTGCACAACTCAGAAAAAAAGGGCAACATAGAGCTAAAAGATTTTCTTCGTTGGTTATCAGGCAAACCATAGGGCATATAGATTTTGGGAGAAAGGCACATCTAAAGTGTTATGTAGTGCTAGTGCTCAATTTCTAGAACATGAAGGATGGGAGAAATTAGAACAGGATGCCAATAAAGATGTAATTATTGAATCCTATAGAAATCCCATTAGTTATCCCTGTAACTTTAAAAATAAAGTAAAGAGACAAATACAGGATGAAATAGTGCCCATAAAGGAAGAAACAGATTCAATAGCTGAACAGGATGAGGAAGATGAACAGGTAGTAGTTCAACAAAGTCCTCCTGTAAGCCCTGTAATTCCCAGAAGAACTACACGTATATCTAGACCGCCTGATAGGTACCAGGCTAACACAGTGTGCCAGATTAATCAAGTTCCTAATTCTGTTGAAGAAATTAAAAAGTATCCTAATAAGGAAAAAGAAAAATGGTATGCAGCAATGAATAAGGAACTGAATTCATTAAGTGATATGAAGGTGTTTGAAAATGCCAAATTACCTGTAGGAAAGAAATCCATTGGCTGCAAATGGATATTTAAGGTAAAAACAGATAAAGATGGTAATTTAATCCATAAAGGCAAGGTTAGTAGCCCAAGGTTTTAGGCAGAATGCTAATGACTATGATGAGGTGTTTGCACCTAGTCTTAAGGCAGCAACCTTGAGGGCAGCTTTAGTGTGGGCAGCTAGTAAAAACTATATAGTTAACCATCTAGATGTGGAAACTGCTTACTTGCACGCCCCATTAAAACATATTATTTATATGAAAAAACCTGTTGGTATTAAAAGTGAAAATAAGGATAATAATGATTGTTGGTTGTTAAAGAAAAGTCTCTATGGTCTTAAACAATCAGGCTATGAATGGAACCAGTATATTGTAAAGGAACTAGACAATATAGGATTTAAAGCTGGTTTAGCCGATCCATGTCTGTTTAAGAGGAGACAAATGGGAAAGTATCATTATTATTACTATTCACAGATGACATTGCATTGATAACTGAAACTAATGATGAAGCAAATAAAATAATAGCATCATTAGGAAAGAGAATAAAGATCAAGCAATTAGGGAGATAAAGAAGTATCTCGGTTTGAATATAAAGAAAACAAGGAAAGGTTTTAAAATATCTCAGGAAGATAAGATAAGCAAATTGCTAAAAGATTACAAGATGGAGCTTTGTAAGCCAGCTAAGACTCCAATGAGTCAGGAGTTTAGCAACACTGATGAACAAAGCCCTGAGTTTGATAAGGTGATTTATCAATCTTTAATTGGTAGTTTGAGTTATATTAGTAATTGGTCTAGACCAGATATATCGTACTGCGTGAATCAGTTGGCTAGATTCAATTCTGCACCATGTGAAAGACACTGGAATGCAGCTAAGAGGATATTAAGATATCTTAAAAAGACAATGAATTATTCATTGTATTTAGAACCAAAGGGTGATTTAATTCTGAGTGCTTATGCAGATGCTAGCTTTGCATCAGAAAGAGACACTAGAAAGTCGACTTCAGGAACAGCCATAATGCTGGGTAAAACATTAATAGGCTGGAAGTCAATAAGACAACAGCATATAAGTTTGTCTACTATGGAGGCAGAATTCTCCTGTTTATCATTGTTATGTACAGAATTAATAATGTATAAACAAATGTTAATTGATATAGGTATAACTGTAGATTATCCTATAATTATACATGAAGATAATCAGGCAGCAATTCAAATGGCCACAAATATTGGAGTAAAAACAAGGAGCAAGCATACAGATCTAAGATACCTAAACGTGAGACAATCTGTAAGAAGTAAGATGATTCAGCTAGAGTACTGTATGTCGGAGGACAATTTAGCTGATAATTTTACTAAAGCCCAAGGTGCCAGTAAGCACCAGGAGAGTTGTGAAAAATATGGGATAAGATTGTAAGGTATTATATATTTATTTCACCCAAAAGGGAGTATGTTAGGTATAACATTGATACCAAATATGGTTTGGGTGAATAAATATATAAAACTTAGATATCATGGTTTAAGTGTTTATCACTTTAAGCACAATGCAGCAGGCAATTAGCCAATTAAGGGTGCGGTTAGAAGTTACAATATAAGGAAGCATTAGAAGCTGGAAAGCTGTCTGGCTGTAACTGTGTGCTACTGTAAATGTAACTGTGTGTTGCTGCGACTTACTGTGTGCGACTAACTGTGATTACTGACTGTGAGTGCCTGTGACTGAACTGTTATTTGTTTGCTACTGTTTGCTGAATATCCAGCGTTTGTTTCTCTGGAGAGTGAAACCGGAGGAGGAGAAGATATCTTTATCGGCTGATAAAGATATTGCAAGGACTCTTAACTTGGACTATACTAGTGAGTCTTACTGGATGGAAATACTGTGAATGACTTAATGGACTGAATGACAATGCTTAAACTCTAACTGGATTAAAAACTATTTAAACTACAAACAGTGTTTGTGTTCAGTGTGTGTATACTCTGGGGCCCTTCCGCTCTCCTTTGGTTGCCTGGATTGACTACTGCTGCAATACTCTTCTAGGGGTTAATCCCCAAACCCTAACATAGGGTCTTCTTCTTGAGCTGGACTAGAAGACCTCCAAGATCCCTTCCAGATGTTTATTCTGTTCTACTCTTTCTATATTCCAAGGGTCTTCAAACTGGGCAGCTTTAAGACGTGTGGACTTCAACTCCCAGAATTCCTGAGCTAACATGACTGGAGGAGGAGGAATTCTGGGAGTTGAAGCCCACACGTCTTCAAGCTGCCAAGTTCGAAGACCCCTGCTCTACAAGACCATCTCCTGCCCAAAGGCCCCTGACTCATCCCCTGAAGTCATCAGTGGCTGGACCTGCAACCAGGTGTTCCTTGGCCCTCAGCCAGGACCAGGCCATTCCTCAGCTTGCGTCGAGTTCAGAAGGGTCCAAGGGCCTCCTCCTCTCTCCTTCCCCTCACAGCGTCCCTTCCTCCCACCTGGGTGCCATCACCACCAGGGGGACTCCAGAGGAGCCCAGATCACAGGAGGCCCCTCGACACTCACCTGGGGGTCCTCGGGCGGCTTTTGCAGACTTCTTCTCGCGACACCACTTGTTGACGTCCCTGAAGGAGAAGAGCTTGAGGAAGAGGACGGTGTGGACCGAGAGGGCAAAGATGGCCCCGGCTGTGGAGGAAGGTGGGAAAGAGAAGGTCAGAGGCTTCCCCGGATCACGTGGTCTCTCGGGTGGGGTAGCCCCAAAGAATTCATGGCCGAGTCTCAGCTCAGAAGGAAGGATGGGGCGAAGTTGTCTGAACTTGGGATTTCTAGAATAGGGGTCCCCAAACTTGGCAGCTTTAAGACTTGTGGACTTCAACCCCCAGAATTCCTCAGGTAACATGACTGGAGGAGGAATCCTGGGAGTGGAAGTCCACAAGTCTTAAAGTGGCCACGGTTGGACACACCTCGTATAGGGTCTTCTTCTTGAGCAGGGGTTGGACTAGAAGACCTCCAAGATCCCTTCCAGCTGTTTATTCTGTTCTACTCTTTCTATATTCCAAGGGTCTTCAAACTGGGCAGCTTGAAGACTTGTGGACTTCGACTCCCAGAATTCCTGAGCTAACATGACTGGAGGAGGAGGAATTCTGGGAGTTGAAGTCCACAAGTCTTCAAGCGGCCCAGTTTGGAGACCTCTGCTCTAAAAGGTTGAAAGGAAGAGGCCCACAGATTCTTCCCTCTCTCCTCAACCATGAAATAGCCCAAAGACCAGACGGGCCGCGGTCAGAGCATACAAAAGCAGCTTTCCCGCGTGTTGCCTGGTGTCTATGGAGGCCCTCCTAACCTTCCCAAGACCTCTGTCAACAAGAACTCATCAAACGTTCAGATGACCCCAGAAAATATTGGAATGTGCTGAAATGAGTAGATTGACATTTGAAATTAGAGAACAAGAGGATAAACAATTTTATAAAATTTGGGATCTTTTCTATCAATGGTTAGATAATAAAATACAGTAATGAAATATGTAGATTTTTAGAAAATAATAAATATATAAAGATGTATTTCTTTTTTATTATATCTACAAAATGTTTTTAGGATAGATTTGGGAGGATTATATGAATTGTTATAAAATAAACTAAGTAAATTGTGGTTATCTCGTAAAATATGAATGAACAAAATTATAGTCAAATGATTGATTAATAATATTAGGGTATTTAATTTTTGATTGATAATATGAGCTTTTATGTAATTGTAACTGAAAAGTACAAAATGGATGCACAAAATGATTTGTAAACCAACCGGCACACTGTTTGTATACCTGTGGAAGAAAGTTTGATGTTTTTATGTTTTGTTTGTCTGTTTGTTTTTAAAATCCAATAAAATTTACAAAAAAAAACAACGTTCAGATGACCCCAAGCTGGCAGGACTAAGCAACCCTCCCGAAGGTGGGCTTAAGTGATACAGAAGGGTCTCAACAGACTTCATCATTGGGCCCTGTCTAACGAAAGGAAAGCCAAGGGTGAAAAAAAAAAGGGGCTCTCCATTTAGGCAAGAAAAACCAAATCCACAGGTACGGTATAGAGGTAGAACCCGGCTCAACAGCAGTAAGAGTGAGAGGGACCTTAGGGGTCCCAGTAGAATCCCTTAAAGAGGAGCCAGCCGTGTGCAGCAACTGCCAAAAAAGCGCCAGCCCAGTTCTAGGCTGCATCCACGGAGGATCAAGATCGTGCGAAGTGTTAATACCACTTTTCTAAGGCCTTGGTGAGGCCACACTTGGAATACTGAATCCAGGTTTTGGTTGGCACGATGTAAATGTGGAGACTCTAGAAAGAGTGCAGAGAAGAGCAATAAAGACAATTAGCGGGCTGGAGGCTAAAACCTACAAAGAACGATCGATCGCAAGAAATGGGCCTGGCTAGTCTAGGGGTGGGATTCAAATTTTCTTATTACCTGTTCTATGGGCGTGGCTTGGTGGGCGTGGCAGGGGAAGGAGACTGTAAAATCTCCAGTCAAAGGTATTTGCCAGTTCTCCGAACTACTCAACATTTGCTGATGGCTGGTCTAGGGAAGAGAAGGGCCAGGGGAGACAGGAGAGCAGCCTTCCAAGATCTGAGGGGCTGCCCCAGAGAGGAGGGAAGGGGCCAAGCTACTCTCCAAAGCAAAAGAAAGAAAGAGAGAGAGAGAGGGAGGGAGAGAAAGAGAGAGAAAGAAAGAAGGAAGGAAGAAAGAGAAGAAAGAGAAGAAAGAGAAGAAAGAAAGAAAGAAAGAAAGAAAGAAAGAAAGAAAGAAAGAAAGAAAGAAAGAAAGAAAGAAAGAAAGAAAGAAAGAAAGAAAGAAGAAAGAAAGATCTGAGCAAACCATGGATGGACAGAAGACATGTCTAGTTTAAGGAAAAGAAGGACCAGGGGAGACAGGAGAGCAGCCTTCCAAGATCTGAGGGGCTGCCCCAGAGAGGAGGAGGGAAGGGGCCAAGCTATTTTCCAAAGCACCCGAAGGCCAGACAAGGAGTAATGGATGGAAACTGATCCAGAAGAGATTCAGTCTAGAAATAAGGAAGAATTTCCCGACAGTGAGAACAATCGACCAGTGGAACAGCATATCAATTAGTTCTCCAAAGCCCCGAAGGCAGGACAAGAAACAACGGATGGAAACCCCTCAAGGAGAGATGCAACTCAGGACTAAGAAGGAATTTCCTGGTAGTTACAGCAATCAATCCGTGGAACTGCTTCCCTCGAGAGGTTGTGGGTGGGTCCATCCCTGGAGGGTTTTAAGGAGACCGAAAAGATATTAGGGCTCCTGCTTGAGCAGGGGGCTGGACTAGATGACCTCGAAGGTCCCTTCCAGCTCTGTTATGCTGTTAAGTCTGACCATGCTGGCAGGAAACTGGGGAAGATGCAGCCCCGTCCATGAACAGCTGACGGGAGCAGGACAGGCTGGGAAGGCAGTCCAAGCACCAGGTTGCCCTGTCAGAGCCTATTCAGGAACTGGGATGGAGCTTGGTAACAAGGTCAGCCAATAAATAGGCAGAGCAACTAAGTCAGCCAAGGAGGGCTGTTTGGAAACTGAAACTAGAAGCAGCCTAGGCTTGGTTCTATGTTAAGCTCTGCAACTCTGCAGCCACGTTGAGCGCCGAGTCTGTCTGTTGAAGATGAAACTAACTTGCTTGCTTGCTGAAGACTGGAACTCTGCTCTGAACGTGCAATATGTTTCTGTTTGAGTTTGCTCTAGGTTGACGGAATCTACAACTGGTTTGTAAAATCTACTTATTATGTTTATAAAGATGTTAAATGAAGCATCAGCCATCTGTGTTTTAATTTTCCGGTGCTGAATTATCCCTGCAAAACTCTCAATATGCCCCAAGACCCCCTCCCAGCCAGGCCATTCCCACGAGGCAGCCTGCCTTGCGAGACCCCCACCGCAGGAGAGCACCCACCTGGAGTGACGGAGGTGACAGCCAGCACCACCAGGGCAGGGAAGCATAACACCATCAGGAGGTTGAAAGTGTGCAGGACCGTCCCGCTTTGCTCCGATAAGGAGCCCTGGAGCGCAAAGGAAAGGGCATTTAATCAGAGGACCCCTCCCCCAAAAAAAAGGCTCCAGCACAGTCCAGACCCCCACCAGGAAATGGTAACTCTCTCGATGACATATATGGGGGAAACGATCCAGAATTGGGTTCAAGGCCTTACTGGTTATCCTCCCCAATCAGGACCTTCCTACAGGTGCAGCTGCCTTCCAGAAAAGGGGCATCAGGGATGTCCAATCGTGGTGACTTTAAGACTTACGGACTTCAACTCCCAGAATCCCCCATGTGCTGGTTGGGGAATTCCTGGAACGGAAGCCCATAGTTCTTAAAGTTGCCAAGGCTGGGTATCCCCTGCTCTACATCACCTTCTTTTCGCCACCCCATAATCCCTTGCATTGGAGCGGAGCCTGGGCAACCGAAGGCAGCTGAGTGATTACTGGCCGGATGCCCTTCCTGTCACCAATGCGGAGTTCTTGCTCAGCAGATATATATTCCCATTGTGGCCAGAGAGAGAAATATCTGCCTCGGATTGAGCGCACAGCCTCCTAATTGGGAGGCCAGAGCTCCAACCTCGAGGCCACCGCACCACTCCGGTCCCCTGCCTTACCTCCAGCCCTGAGAAGGTCACCCTCAGAGAAAGCCAGAGACGCCACAGACCAGCCCATAATAACCCTCAGGCACCAACCCCCCCACCGTCTCTCCTCTCATTGTCCTCCTTGTTCTCAAGGGCCACGGATGGCAAAGGGCACCAGGTGCAGCCCTCCACTTACAACCGCCGCCGAGATCCAAAACGGGGCAGCCGTGGAGTGAGTTGTGACTCATTTTACGACCTTTCTTTCCACAGTTGTTAAGTGAACCACTGCAGTGGTTAAGGGACTCTGGCTCCCCCCATTGGCTTGGCTTGTCAGGAGACTGCAAAAGGGGGACACACAGGAGTCCGCGGTCGTGCGTTTGAATTTTGATCCTGTGACCTCGAGGAGGCTGCAACCGTCCTTAAGTGTGAAAACCAGTCCTAGGACGCTTTGTTTGCTGCCACTGTAACTTGGAACGGTCATTAAATTAACTGGTAAGTCTTGTGCTTAAACAACCAGGAAGAGAAGACCTGATCCTGTGAGCGAGATGGGAGTCTCTACATCGGATGTTGCCTTTATTTCAGAAAATTTGCACAGCTGCCCAGGTCATCCTCAGCGACTCCGGGCGGCTTATAAAGGCAAAAACCCGGATATAAAACAATATAAAAACCAATCGCCCACGGCCGGATCGAGTGGGGACAAGAGAGTTACCCAAGGACTTGACCTGCAAATAAATGAAGCAGCGGGAATAAAAGCGGAAGGACGGCACCCCAACCCATCATCCCCGCTCACCGTTGCAAGCTTCTTCTCTACGTGGAGGGTCACCAGGGCAAAGCCGTTGGCCCCTGAGAAGGAAGGCAGAAGGACGCTGGTCACAGACAGGCCAGCCCCGAAGGAGGGGCCCCCTGCTCCCCCCCAAAGGCCTCGGGCTTCCCTCTCCACTAAACCGGGCGGGAGGGACCCCCTTCTGCTGGAACGCACCCTTAGTAGCCCTCTCCACGTCATGCCAGAGCGTCCAGAACCTGACACACACACACACACCCCAGCAAAGTTTCGGGGGTTCTTGAGAGGGAGGCAGTAAGGACCCACCTACCGTCACCTCCCCCTCCCGAAGGAAGCCAAGTTGACTCACCAATAATAAGGCATGGAGCTGGCCAGCTATAGGGGTCCTTCAGAAACAGGGAGATGACCTGGATGGGGTCCACCAGAATGCCATACCTGAAAAAACAAAGAACCTGGTTGGCTGTGGGCCCACTGGGGGTTGGGGGCAGGAAGGGAGGGGCTGCTGTTGTGGGATGGAGCAGCCTGTCAGCCTCCCCCCATTCTGCACAGTCTTATCTATTTGCAGGCCAAAGCCAAGTTCTGTTTAGTTGGAGGGGTCCTTGGTGCTCTCTTAGGTTGCTTGGATTTTTGCAGAAGTTTCATTACCCAGCTAGGTAACGTCATCAGGGCTAATCCTCTGTCGTTTGAACACTGCCCCCCACCCCTCCAATTTGTCCCAGAGGATTCCAAGACTATTAAGCAAGGGGAAGGGAGCGGCCTGGCCCCCCCCCTCTGGGTAGAGAAGGACCTCAGGTTTAAAGAATGGGGCTGGGAGGCCCATAGTACCTTCAGAGTGTGGGAAATGGTGCAAACTGTGCTTTGCCTCATGCGCAACGCTGCATTTTACGTTGGGAGGGGGGGCGCACACACACCACGCACTGCACCAGTGTCTCCCCCTTGTGAGCAACCGTGCGTTTTGCCTGCTGCAGGGAGAGCGGGCAGGCAGCCTTCCAAGCTGCAGGAAGATGTTTGATGTGCCCGTAGCACTGGCCTCAAGTGGAGTGGGCTATCGTTGAGGTCACCGTGGAGGGGCTGAAGAAGATCAAAGCCAGGGGGGTATCCAACCTTGGCCACTCCGGTGGACTTCAACTCCCAGAATTCCCCAGCCAGCTGTAGTCTCCCGTGGGAAGGCAAGAGATGGGGCTTAGCTGGGAAGAGACGGAGGGCGTGCAGAGAGGCGTGGAGCCACAGGGTGGCAGCACCCCCCTTGCCCATCTGCCAGAAATAGAAAACCCGCCAGGCGGCTTCCCAGCCTGGCACCCTGGCATTCCAGCAGGAGCTGTAGGAGGAGCAGACCTGGTCTGACTCCCCCTTTCCTAGCCCATTCAGTCACAGTTTTGTTCCATAGAGCTGGCTGGCTGAGGAATTCTGGGAGTTGAAGTCCACGAGTCTTAAAGTGCCAAGGTTGGAGACCCCTGCCATAGAATATCAGGATAGATAGATGTATATAGCAGGTGTGTGTGTGTGTGTGTGTGTGTGTGTAGATATATATGTAGATGTAGATGTAGATATATGGGTTGCCCCAAAGGGGCTTTTTCCAAAAAGGAAATTGGACTTCTGTTAGGGATAACATTGGTTAGTTTGGATAAAAATAATATATAAACTATGTTAGTGAGTTTAAGTGTATGTATCACTTTAAACTGTAAACCAAGTTTTGGGTGCTGTTGTAAAATCACCATAAGCGGGAGCAAGAGAGCTCACTGTTTGCCCTGGCTTATACTGGATTGCTGACAATGATGAATTGATGGTGATAAGTGCGTGTTTGCTGAGAGAAGAAAAGGGGTTTGATTTTTCTTCATATCTCTGACTGCAAAAGAGATATATCACTGGACTGATTGATTGTAAGTTTAATGAACTCTTTTTCAACACTGGACTTTGCAAACTGAATAACCCCGGACTGACTGAACTTAGTGTATGACATATGGACTTTTTGACTATGCTATAACTCTTGCTGGAATAAAAACTATTTAACTTGCACAGTGTATCTGTCTTACTGAGTGTGCTTACTACAACGCTTTTGTCTCACATATCTGCCTGCCTGCTAGACTGCCGTTGCACGTTCTGCTAGGGTATATCCCTAACAACTTCCTTGGTTTTTTCCCCCTCTGACAATGTTTCGCTTCTCATCCAAGAAGCGCCTGGAGTTCTGACTAACTGGTGGAGGAGGGATTTATGCTCCTGCAGTTTATCCGGTCTCCAAAAGCGCCTTTGCTGGAGGGGCAACTACAGAGACCTAAGCCCAACCCTAACCTCTCCGCCACCCCCCTTGCTGAAGCTGAGGGCAAGCAAGGCTACAAAAGGTAGGACTCTGATGGATTCCCTGCCAGGCCTAGACTGACTTGGCACCCAAGGGCAGTTCCTTCCTTGCCCTGTCGCCTTCCGTGAACACCCCCTCCTGGGCGAGAGGCCAGGGAGCAGGCCAAGGGGGGGTGGGGGGTTGAGCTGGCAGAGCTGGAGGGAGGAAGGGCGCCTGGCACTTACTTGATGAGGTTCTCCAGGAAGAGGCGGGCATTGCTGAGGACCTGCAGGGAAAGGAGACAGACAGGACCGATATAACCCACCAGCCTTGGGCCAAAAGAAAGTGGGGGTAGGTAAGAAGAGCCACAGTACAGACCACCGTTGAGCCCAGAAATTCCCATTGCTAAGCCAAGCACTTGTTGAGCTTGGATGATATGACCACCGCCACCACCCCAGGACACCGAAACGGTCGTAAATAGGAGTCAGTTGCCGAGCATCTGAATTTTGTTCCCGTGACCACGGGTTGCTGTATCGGTCATAGGGTGGGAAACGGACATCGTTTGGTTTTTTTACAGTGATGTTGTAACTTTGAACTGTCACTAAATGAATTGTTGTAAGTCGAGGTCCGCCTGTATTGTTTACCATACGTTGAGAACATGACAGAAGGGAATACACACACACACACACACACACACACACGAGATCCACCTAATTATACCGAAAATGTGTATGGGGATTATGGCAGTGACATCCTCCTAAGGCAGGGGTGTCCAACCTTGGCAATTTTAAGACTTGTGGACTTCAACTCCCAGAATTCCCCGGCCAGCTTTGCTTGCAGTTTTCTTTAAATGGAGTTTTGTTTTCGAGCAAGGACAGTAATTTTTTTAAAGTTATACATTTGGTAAAGTTTGAATAGCAGGGCAGGATTTGGGATGATGTAGCTGGGGTCTCCAAGCTTAGCAACTTTAAGACGGGTGGACTTTAATTCCCAGAATGCCCCAGCCAGCAAAGCTGGCTGAGGAATTCTGGGAGTTGAAGTCCACAAGTCTTAAAGTTGCCAAGGTTGGACACCCCTGTCCTAAGGCCTTCCAGGATCACACCTAATTCTGTCCAACTTTTGTCCAGACAGAGCAAGGCAGGTCAAACCTAGTGGGTTGAAACCAGGAGGGTGTCCAACCTTGGCAAATTGAAGACTTCTGGCCTTAAGACTTGTGGCCTTCAACTCCCAGAATTCCCCAGCCTGCTTAGCCAGCTCTTCCCAAGTTTAAGACTTGTTAGATTAGATTAACAGAGTTGGAAGGGAACTTCTAGGTCATCTAGTCCAGCCGCCTGCCCAAAGAGGAGAAGCTACACCATTTCTGACAGAGGGCAGCCCAGTCTCTTCTTGAAAGCCTCCAGGGACGAAGCTCCCACAACCTCCGAAGGCAACTTTTGTTCCATGGATTGATTGTTCTCAATGTCAGAAAGTTCCTCCTTATTTCCAGGTTGAATCTCTCCTGGATCAGTTTCCTTCCATTGTTCCTTGTCTGGCCTTTGGGTACTTTGGAGAATAGCTTGACCCCCCCTTTCTCCTCTCTGGGGCAGCCCCTCAAATATTGGAAGATGCTCTCCTGTCTCCACTGGTCCTTCTCTTCCCTAGACCAGCCAGGCCCAGTTCCTGCAACCGTTCTTCATGTGTTTGAGCCCCCAGTCCCCTAATCATCCTGGTTGCTCTTCTCTGCACTTTTTCTAGAGTCTCAAAATCTTTTTTATAGTCAGGTGACCAAAACTGGATGCAGGACTCTAGGTGTGGCCTTACTCAGGCTTTATAGAGTGGTATTAGTCCCTCCCTTGATCTCGATTGTATCCCTCTGTTAATGCAGCTTAGGACTGCATTGGCTTTTTTGGCTGCCGCTGCACACGGCTGGCTCCTATTTAGCTGGATGTCCACTAAGACTCCAAGATCCCTCTCCCAGTTGGGGAGGAGGAGGGAGAGGACGCACATCCCAGCTATTGGAGGGGCCTTGCTGTGGCAAGCGTGCAGTTACAAGGCAGGGCATCCCACAGCTTCAGGGCAAAGGTTGCCAAGAGTGATGGGGCAATGTGCCAAGAACACTTTGAACTCCCTTCTCCACCCCCAGGTTAACTAATCCTGCAGCCGACTTCACTGGGTCCCTGGAGGGCAGATGGGCTGGCAGTGCCAGGTGCAGCCACGCCCTGGTTGAAGGTCAAGGAGGCAGCGTGGCAAGGGATTGTCACCTCCAACCGCCAGCTAGGGGAGCAGCCTGAAGCAGGAAGATGGGTGATGGCAGAGGTGCCCTTGTGGTTGTGGTTCATGGACAGAGGGGCACCCCACTTTTTGTTAAGGTCTCGTGATGGAGAAACCATTCCCCCAGGGACGGACGCCAGCAACACAGCAGTCCTTGGCCAGGGCAGCCAGCAGCGGGCATGCCACCAACAGGGAGACAACCTTGGCCAATGTAAGACTTGTGGCCGGCTGGGGAATGCTAGGAGTTGAAGTCCACAAGTCTTAAAGGTTGGACCCCGCCGGTTGAGATCCATCTTGTTAGGATGCTGCCAGAAGCACCTCACTCCTCCATTCAGAGAAGGTTCAAGAGCCTCGAATGGGAGCCCTTTGGCTGAACTGATGGAGGGGTCCGTTTCGGAAGACAAGCTGCCCCAAAGTAGCGTCTGGTCCATATGAACAAACACATGGAGAACGGTGGCCAGGAAGTGGGAATGGCCAGCCTAGTGAAGAGAAGGGCTAGGGGTGACACGACAGGAGGGCTCCAGTCTTTGAGGGGCTGCCCCAAAGAAGGGGAGGGGGTCAATTGATTCTCCAAAGCCCCTGAAAGCAGGACAAGCAGCAGTGGGTGGACGCTCATCAAGGAGAGAAACAACTTGGACTTAAGGAGAAACTTCCTAACCATGAGAGGAAGGAATCATCGGAAGGGCTTCCCCCCAGAAGTTGTAAGCGCTTCATCCCTGGAGGCTTTTAAGAAGAGGCTGGACAGCCAAGGGTCTCCTGCTTGAGCAGGGGGCTGGACTAGGTGACCTCAGAGGTCCCTTCCAGCTCGGTTGTTCTGTTATTCTTCTTGTTTTTTTGAGTGGTGTCCCCTGGCCCAGTTGGCAAGAACCGGCTATTAGGGGCTGGATTACCGGCCTTGGCACAGCTGTGCCCCAGCGGGTGCAGCTGGCAATCCGATCCCCGCAGGAGAGGCCGATCTGCAGTGCGGGTGGACCTTGGGAGGGAGCCCAGCGCTGCAGTCCTCTGCCCTGCGGTCGCGCCAGCTTCTTGGAGGCCAGGAGCCCCTCCCGGCACGGCTCTCCTTTCCCCCCGGGTCTGTCCTGATGACCCTCGAGATGCGGAACCTGCTTGGATGTTCACCACCAGCTCCGGGATTACGTTCCCCATAAAATCCCTGGAGACGGAAGCCGCTTCGGCCCGGAGAAGAGGCCCTTGGGAGCCTCGGGGGCGTCCTCCGAGCACTGGAATGGCCTGTGGAGAGCTGCCCTCCCTCCGTGTGCCCGCTGGCCACCGGACACGGGGTCCTCTGGATGGGAACCGATCTGTTGTGCCAGGGCTTCACAACAAGTGGAACGCATGGAGGACAGGAGGGAGGAGGAACAGGGCAGTCCTCTAGCACAGGGGTCGGCAACTGGTGGGCCGGGGACCACTGGTGGTCTGCAAGAAAATTTCGCTGGTCCGCAGAGAAATGTCCCCCCCAAAGCAATTAATCCAGGCTGCGCAGGAACGCAAGGCTGCACCGCCCACATGGCCTGCGGGAACACAAGGCTTGCGTCGCTTGCACTGTGCACAACACGAGGGAGTGAGGGGAGGGGGGAAAGGGCGGAGGGGGGGAATTTGCCCCACTCGCTCCACATGCCTGGCCTGGCCACTGGGCTGCTTCTCTCCGCTTCTTCCTTCTTCTGCTTTTGGCTGCACACAAGGAAAGCAGCCAAAGTCTTCCTTTCTCTCCCCCAAACTCCGCCAGAAATGAGTCTTTGGGACCCTGCAAGGCCTCCTGCTCCAAGAGGCTGCGCCGGCAAAGACTCGTTTCTGGCGGAATTTGGGGGAGAGAAAGAAAGACTTCTGCGGCTTCTGCTGCTTTCCTTGCATGAAGCCAAAAGTCTCTCTCTCTCTTTCCCCCTGAGAACAGAGCTGGAGACAACATCCTGCGATCCCAAATAAAGAACGATCGATCGGTAGGAAAACGGGGTGGGGGATTTTCCTGCAGACTTTTTGGGGGATTTTCCCAGGGTCTCTGGTCTGTGGGATTTAAAATGATGAGTTTGGTGGTCCCTGAGGTCCAAGAGATTGGCGACCCTTGCTCTAGAAGACTAGGAACGTCCAACCATGGCCACTTCAAGAGGGGTGAACTTCAACTCCCAGAATTCTCCTCAGCCAGCCATCCTGGCCTGGGGAATTCTGGGAGCTCACCTCTGGAAGTGACCAAGGTTGGGCCTCCCAGGTCTAAGGCAACGTTTTTCATGCTGGCTGGGGAATTCTGGGAGTTGAAGTCCTTCAGGTCTTAAAAGGCACCATGTTTGCAGACCCCTTGCTAGCAGACAAACATCCGGTGGCAGCATGGAGACCCGAAGCCTTCCCACCATGATAGAAGCCTGGAAGACCCCAACGGGAGATGCCTCTAGGACAGAGGTCTGCAAACTTGACCACTTGAAGACTTGGGGACAGATCTGGCTGGAGAATTCTGGAGGTTCTCAAGTCTTAAAGTGGCCAAGTTTGGGGACCACTGCTCTAGGAGGTGGGAAGAAAACAACCGTCACCTCCCACCCACCCCAGTTTCTAATATCCTCCACCATTCCATCCCGAGAGGCCAAAATCGCCACTGAAACACTCGACTCTCGTTCCCTTGGCCCATTTCCCAGCCGTCCGTGCCAGCACGAGCCGCCACTCGTCCCCAGCCAAAGCCGCCAGGCTGCCGGGCTGTTGAGACCACAATGTCCTCTCTGTGCTGAGAAGTGGCCGGCGAGAGCATCTGCCTGGCAGGCTGCCAGCTTTCGCGGTGCAAGGCCTGAAAAAGGCAGCTGGCGTCTGCCGTCCGGGTGGGTGGGTGGGTGAGGATGCCAAGGGGCAGCCAGCCAGGAATCGGGTGGCAGGGGCTACTCACCAGCATGACCACGCACCAGTTCAAGATGCCCCGGTAGTTGCTGAAGCCGCTGGCGGAGCTGAGCAGGGAATCCTGCAGCTTGTGACACCTGGGGGAGGGGAGAGAAGGAGGAGCCACAGGTGAGGCTGGATTTCAAAGTGTGTGGGGGGAGTTGGAGCCCAATGCAAATTCTGTGGCTGGGCAAGAGAGCTCAGTCGGTTTTGCCCCATTTTACAACCTTTCTGGTCACGTTCTTAAGCAAACCACTGCAGTTTGGACAGCCGTTTGTCTGAAACGGGGTTGGGCAGGGTCTCCTGCCTGAGCAGGGGGTTGGATTAGATGACCTCCGAGGTCCCCCCCAACTCTGTTATTCGTCTGATTGGAGTGGGGGGGGGCTGGCCCAGTTGGCCAGGACCAGCTACTAGTTTAAGAAAATTGGACTCTCTATTCCGCTGTTAAGTGAGTCACGCGGCTGTTAAGTGAACCTGGCCTCCCCACATTGACTTGCCTTGTCCGCAGGTCGCAAAAGGCCATCGCCTGAGCCTGGGATGCTGCCCGACTGTTGTGCGGGTCAATTGCCGAGCGTCTGGATTTTGATCACCTGAGCCCCAGGGATGGTGGCAGGGGGAGGATATGCTGCAAAAATCCCCCTTCCTTCCCCACCCCACTGACCTGCTTTCCAGCTCCGTTCTCCTGGGCAGGGCAACCAAAGGAGACCCTGCCGATCAGCTGGGACTCAATGGGAGGCGGACAAGAGGTGGGCTTGGCGGGGCCAGTCAGAGGCGGGATCGGCCGGTTCTCCAAACCACTCAAAAGTTCCGCTACCGGTTCTCCAGAACTGGCTGAATCCCACCTCTGGTTGAGGGCCACCCCAGAATCCTTGGGGTGTGAGGAAGGCAGGTCCAGGACGGTGTGGACACGGGCGATAGCAACGGGAAGGGCCCTGGAGGTCCTGAAATCGGTCCCCCAAGCATTCTGGGTGCTTCTCCAAAGCCCCTGAAGGCAGGACAAGAAGCAATGGATGGAAACTAATCCAGGGGAGAAGCAGCAACCTGGAATTCAAGGAGAAACGGGGAAGACAAGGAACCAGTGGAACAGCTGGCCACCGGTGGTTGTGGGTGCTCCATCCCTGGAGATTTCCAAGAAGAGACTAGACAGAATGCTACAGGGTCTCCTGCTTGAGCAAGGGGGCTGGACTAGAAGACCTCCAAGGCCCCTTCCAACTCTGTTATTCTGCTCATGTCAAAAGCCGGGACTCCACCCCTCCTTTGAAGTCTCTCTGGTTGAGGAACTTCCCACCACACCCAGGTGAGCAACTCCTCCGCCTAGTTTCCACATTCAGCCCCAGGTTGAAAGGTCCTGTTAATCTCAAGCCATTCGTCTGTCTGGACCAGCCTACAGGAAGGAGCCCGGCCTTCCCCTCCCAAGCCCTCTCCGGCCAGCCGTGGCCCTTGGAGCCCCGGCTGCCTTGACCAACGGAGGAGAAGTGGGGCCCGGGCGCCTCATGCCTCGCCGGACCCCTTCGTGCTTGCAAGGACCCAGGAAACACGAGGGCTCCAGACTGTGACCCTCCTTGAGGTCCCTGCTTCTGGATGGGGGGTGTCGAAGGGCTCTCTTACATATGGGGGGTGGTGTTCCTGTGGCTTCCCAGTCACAAAGTGGCAGGAGGTCAGGAAAAGGGGACGTGGTAGCAAAAGCCACCCAGCCGCTTCATAGGTTCCTCCGTGTCCTTTAATCAGAAGGACCAACTCTGGAAACCTCTCCAGCAGAAACTCTACGGCCGGGGTCATCAAACTTGACAGCTTTAAGACTGGTGGACCTCAACTCCTCCGCTTGGACACACCCACCCCCCGTGGCCCACAGCTCTTGGGGGTCTTGTGGGGGCGCCTGAGGCTGCTCACAACTAACCTTTCCAGGTGGGCTTTCAATCGAAAACCGAAGCCCGACTAGGCTGCCCAGAGGACCCGTGCCAAGATCCTGGCTTTGGAAGCCGGGGGGGCTGCAAAGAGGCCGTGGGGGCAGAGTGGCTCATTTGCAAACTTGTGGAAGGGAGCTGGAGATGACTTCTGTCCTGCACAATTCCAGGGCCTCCCCTTGGAGACAGCTGCTGGCCGGCTGGCTGCTCTGGGAAGAGGGCGGCAGGGAACAGTTCCTGCATCTGTACTGGAAGCGGATCTCTACCCCCACAACTTGCCTGCTCACCTAGACCCCCCCACCCCCCACTAAGGTGAAGAACAACAGAGCCAAACGGGCTTATTAAGGGACCCGTTAAGCAGGAGAGCCTGTGGAGGTGGGGGAGGGGCAATCACCTTGGACCCTTGTGCGTTTCTCAGGCTGTTCTGCTATCTGGCCGAGCCTGTTCATCGGGGTAGCAAGCGGCTCTGTCCCCACCCCAGCCACACACACAGAGCCACATTCCTGAGAAGGGAAGAAGCTCCAGATCAGGCTTCCTTTGAAGAGGGAAGCCCCCCCAGGACATGGGCCCTCCCCTCCACCCCCCAAAGGCAGCCCCAGCTCTTCCCTGCCAGGAGGAAACCCCGGGGGAGGGGGCTCCTATTCCAGGCCCCCTCCAGCCCCAGCACACAGAGAGTCAGCTGGAGCTGCCCCCAAAGCCCAGCCCAACACGCTGAGCCTCCCTGTTGGCTTCCCACGACTATCTGAGCACTCGAACCCAGGGCAGGCTGGGTCTTCAAGCGGTGCCCCTGGCAAAACAAAGCGATGGCAAATCCAGGATAACGCTGCAGGGTCTAATCCAAGTCGGTCTCTGGGACCGGAGTTTCCTCTTCTTCCAAAGCTTTTGGACTGGTGCTGGAGCCCGTCCTCCGGGACCTTCTCTTGGGACAGACAAAGCGACCCAGATTTTGCCTCCTGCCAAAGGGGAAGCCCGGGCAACGCAGGATCCTGACCTGGGCACCTGCAGCCCGGAGGCTCCTATGCAAATGCCGAGCGTGCAATTTGTTCCCAGTACCGGTCATGGATAAACCACCCAAGCCGACAGTTATGCCTGCCAGGGCGTCAAGGCTGCGGTTCTGCAGCACTTGCCCGGGCACCTCAAAACAAACACCTCGCCCAGAGAACGGCACCCAGGGAGCCAGTTTCTGCATCAGAGGAAGAAACCAGCCAAGCATTGCAAGCCGACCCAGAAGAGCGTCCAACGCTCCTGTTTGCACCGTGGGTGCGGTGCCAACCCTCCCTGCAACCTGCCACTAACTAGCCTGAATTAATAATTGCCGCTATTCACTCCCTGGCAAAACAAATGCCTAATCTATCACTGGCTTAGCCAAACGGGCGGTTCTGAACTCTGGTGAAGCTCAGGAATACAGCGTTGGAAGGGAGCTTGGAGGTCTTCTAGTCCAACCCTCTGCTCAGGCAGGGAACCCTAGACTATTTCAGACAAATGGCTGTCCAGTCTCATCTTAGAAACCTCCAGTGTTGAGGCCCCCCACAACTTCTGGAGTTAATGTCTTCCACCGATTGTTCTCATTGTCAAGACGTTTCTTCTCCGTTCTAGGCTGCTTCTCTTTGACTCGTTTCCATCCTTTGAGCATCTATGCTCAGTCACCCAGGTCACAGCTGTCCCAAAGGTGCTTCTTCGGGAGGCAACTGGGCTTCCTTTCCTTTTTTCCTTTGAAGACATTCTGCTTCTCATCCAAGAAAAGCTTCTTCCGTTCTGACCGGATGGAGGAGAATGCAAGAGCTGAAGAAACTCCTGGGATGAGAAGCAGAACGTCTTCCAAGGAAAAAAGGAAAGGAAGCCCAGTTGCCTCTTGATAAAAACACCCTCAGGGATTTCCACCCAGGGCTTCTTGCCCTGCCTTCGGGGGGGGGCTTTGGAGAACAGAATCTTCTTTGGAGCAGCCCCTGAGAGGGTGATAGGACTCTTGGCAAGGCAGGGCAAGGGCCCCAGGAGAAGGCAGGGGGGAAAGCTGCTCTCCCTCCCCTTTCTCCCCCCACCACCACCACATCAGGAGGAGCCTGTTGAAATGCAGATCACCTTTGTCCTGCAAAACTGATGACACAGAGTTTCTCCAAGGGTGTGCCAGTTCTTACTATGCTTTGGAGTCATTGACTTGTAGAGCCAGTAAAACTTTCCTAACTTTCCTGGCCAGGCTTGGGGGGTCTGTCTGTGAGAGTGTGGGCGCATCATACCAGACGCCTTTTTGCAAGGAAGCCCAAAGGTCTTGGCAACTTCTGGCACAAAGTCCAAGCACGTGAGTCAAGCCCTCCTGACGTGGAAGGCTGCATGGGTGTTGCCAGAGGTTGAGGCAACCAGTTTGAACCCAGTGCAAACAACCGCAGGCAATCGTGCTCTCGAAGAGGAACTCGCTTCCTCCTCGCGGTCGCTTTCTTGGCCAAAAACAGCAAAAAGCCAAGGGGTGTGTTTCTCTCTCTCTCTCTCTCTCTTTCCCTTTTTACAACTGGGAAGCTCCTCTCCCAGGGCAGAATTTTGGATTTGAAAAAAAGGCAGGAAGAAGAAATAAGCCCCCCCCCTCCCAAAATATAGCCTCTCAATCGGAGCGGTCAATGCCTGGAACTCTGCTGTTACATCCTCTAACCCGCCACTCCTCGAACCTCAACCTATCCCCTATTGACCTCCCCCCTTTCCTAAGAGGCCTGTAAGGGGCGTGCATAAGGGCACCATGGTCCCTGTCCTATTGCCCCAATTATTGCACCTATTTCCTGTATTCCTAACCGTGTTTGTACTTATACCTATTAGCTTGCAAGCGATGGGCAAATCCATCAATCAATACAGCTGGCAAGGGCCTTAGAGGTCTTCTAGCCCAACCCCCTACTCAAACAGGAGACCCCATACCCTGCAATTCCAGACAGCCCCTTCTTAAAAACTCTCCAACCCAAAGCCAACCCCTCCCCGTGGGGGTCTGAGCTCTCCACTCCCCCTTCAGGGGGGCTTCCAGAGGCAGAAACAGCTGGGAGACACCCCCCCCCCACGACCCCTCCCCTCAGCCGCGGGCTGGGGGGGCGGGCACCTTCGTTACCTGAAGTCGGCGTCGGAGAAAGGATCCGCGCCATCCCCCGCGCCGCGCTGGGCCGGGCTGGCCCCTCCCGCTCCGCCGGGGGGCTGCCGAGAGCCGGTCCCCGCCCGCCTCTTCGGCTGCTGGCCGCCGTCGTTGCCCCGCTCGCCCATGGCTGTCGGGGCGGCCGGAGGGAGCGCGGACCCCGCGGCGCCTTCCGCCACCTCCTCCCCTCCGCCTCGTCGCCGCCCGTTGCTCGCCGCCCGCCGGGCCACGCCCCCTCCGCCGCCAGCGCCCGGCCGCGTCGCCTCGGGGACGCCGTAGCTCCGCCCACCGCACGCGCCCTCGCTCGCTCTCTCTCTCTCTCTCTCTCTCTCCCCGCAGGCACGCAAACCCTCTCCAGCGCCCGCCGGGAAATGTAGTCCCTTTTAAACGCGCCCGCTCGGCGCGGCCGCCAATAGCGGGCGAGGGGCGGGGCGAGTCCGGGCAGGGGGCGGGGCTTGGGGTGGATGGGCGGGGAGTCCTCCGCCTCAGAAGGCGGGCCTTAACCCTTGCCTGCCCGCCAACGTTTCCGTCGCTTGTATTAGACTACGAGAGGGTGAGAGCGCGGCGGGAGGAGCCCTTCCTTTCCCCGCACCGGGGCATTTGGGCCTTCGATTCGCCCGACGGTGTCCGTGGATCGCCAGAGCCGGGCTTCTCAGTCCGGCCCTCACGGCAGACGAGCGGCGCTCTCGTCCAATGGGAGAGCGGGGGCGTGGCTTCTCTCGCCGGCTGTCCGGGGGCGATGCGCGGCGGTGGAATCGCAGGTGCTGCAGATGGGGGGCGGGGCTACCCGATCGGAGGGACGCCACCACCCGCCCCTCGGGGGGGGGGGGAGGAAGGGGGACCTGTGGCAAAGCCAGGGGGTTGCAGTGGTACCGCGCTCCGTTCGGGGGTCCCCACCAGATGAGCGGCATTAGAGTAGAGTAGAGTAGAGCAGAACAGAACAGAGTAATAGAGTAGAGGAGTAGGGTAGTAGAGTAAGTAGAAGAGTAGAGCACAGTAGAATAGGATAGTAGAGCAGTAGAATAGAGTAAAAAAGTAATAGAATAGAGTAGTGGAAGAGTAAAATAGAGTAGAGGAGTAGAGTAGTAGACCAGAGTAGAGTAGTAGAGTAGTCTAGGGTAGAAGAGTAGAGTAGTAGAATGTAGAAGAGTAGGGTAGTAGAGTAGTAGGGTAGGGTAGAAGAGTAGGGTAGGCTAGAAAAGTAGAGTAGAATAGAGTAGAAGAGGAGAGGAGTAGAGCAGAGCAGAGTAGAAGAATACAGTAGTAGAATAGTAAAGAGTAGAGTAGGGTAGAAGAGTAGAGTAGAAAAGTAGAGTAGAGTGAACAGTAGAGTAGGATAGAGGACTAGAGTAGAAGAGTAGGGTAGAAGAGAAGAGTAGAGTTCAGTTTTTTATTAGCCAAGTGTGATTGGACACACAAGGGATTCGTCTCTGGTGCAGAAGCTCTCAGTGCACATACAAGCAGCAAGTGATAGACCATGATCATAATCATAAAATACCATCATTATAAATCATAAGGTACTACACTCAGTGATGGCCTTAGGATACTCAATAAAAGCCATCAACCTAAGTCATAAGGTACAAACAACCAAGTGATAGTCATAAGAAGCTAAGGAAATGGGTAGTAGGAAAGAGGAGAAGGATAATAGTAATAGAGCCCTACTAGGTGGTTTGACATCCCAGGGCATAAGACAGTGCTGTGGGAAATAGTTATTTAGCAGAGGGATGCGGGGGGAGGACAAAACCGTCCTTGGGTCTGCTTGTTTTGGCATGCAATGCCCTGCCTAATCAGAGTCTCCAACCTTGGCCACTTTAAGTCTGGCAGACTTCAACTCCCAGAATTCCCCAGCCAGCTTTGAATAGAATAGAATTATTTATTTTTTTATATAAAAAGTTTTTTTTTTAATTTTTAACAAACAGACAAACATAAAACAACAAATAAAACCTGCTTTCAATTACACAGCGGGTGGGTTGGTATATACTGTACTTCTTGTGCACAATATCTATAGTCTTTTCCTCTTAGATTTAAGTTTACATTCATATTAATCAACTTTCCATGTCGTATTATATTATTGTTACATCATCATTAGACTATAATTTCAAATCCACATTATCCTTTAGAGCAAATCTCAGTTCTTACTGAATTTAATTCATGTAATTCATTCCATAATAATCAACTATAACATATCATTGCTATTGTATTATACTTCAATTTCCTATATTTCTATCTAACCATTGGTAAAATAAAGTCCATATTTTAAAATGTTCTTTTTCTTCTTGCTCTCTAATTGCTAACATTAATCTACTCATTTCTGCACAAGAATAGAATTCTTTATTGGCCAAGTGTGATTGGACACACAAGGAATTTGTTTCGGTGCAAATGCTCTCAGTGTTGATAAAAAGGGGAAAAAATATATTCGTCAGGAATCATAGGTATAACACTAGTAGTTAAAGGATACAAATAAGCAATCAAATCATACTAGGAAATCTAATAAGCAATCAAATCAAATTATACTAGTAAAGAGTCAATAAAAGAAATTTGCTTCTGGGAGTTGAAGTCCGCCAGGCTTAAAGTGGCCAAGGCTGGAGAGCCCTGGTCTAGGGCTTCCTGCCTGAGCAGGGAGTTGGACTAGATGACCTCCAAGGTCCCTTCTGGCTCTGTTATTCTGTATTCTGATCCTGCGAACCAGAAGTGCCATGCTTGGGGGAAGACGACCATCCTTCCTGACCAGGAAAATTGACATTACATCCAGGGAGGAAGCTACATTTTGTCCCCAAAGCCGGCAGCGTTGAGGAGGTCGCTCCTCCAGGGACGATAGACGAGCTGTCAAAAAGGATTAGGCCGAGAACGCTTTGGCAGCTGGGCGACTGGTGGCCCAGAGCACATTCGCTTCTTCAGAGGGGACGTCACCTCTCAGGGGCAGGAAGGGGGCACCTTCTCCGCCAGGCCTTGAAGGGGGACTTTGGGGCTGCAGCTACTGGCTTGGAGAGCCCTTCGCTTGGACGACGGGGTTATTTCGTCCCCCCTCAAGGCTTGTGGGAGGAGGAGCCGCATTTGGCAACCCGTTGTGCCAGACGCCTTGTCGCGGGCCCAGATTCTTGGCTTCCTGCTGAACCTTCTGGGCCCGCAGTCGGCCTCTGGTTGCACGGAGCCTTCCTGCCGCTTCCCCCTTTGGCTGCCACCCCAGGGATCTGCTGTCACTGTGTTTCGGCCTTTCTTCCTGCAGGCTGACAGGTTTCAGCGCTCCTCCGCCTTCTTCTGGGGACACACACACACATGCACACACACACACACAGAGGGGCTGTCCTGCTTGCATATTTATTTCTTATTTCTTATTTATTTAGTTTGTCAAGCATGTATGAGAAAACAAATATAACTTTGAACATAAGATATAAACATATAAGTATAAACAGGCATAAGTATATACATAATAAACGAGTATGAGTAAATGGGAACAGTAGGACAGGGACGGTAGGCAGGCTGGGGTGTTTATGCACGCCTCCTTACAGACCTCTGAGGATGGAGTGAGGTCCACGGTAGACAGTCTAAAGTTAAATGTTTTGGGGTTTTGAGGCTGTAATAACAGAGTCAGGGAGTGAGTTCCAGGCCTTGACCACTGTTGCTGAAGTCGTATTTCCTGCAATCGAGTTTGGAGCAGTTTACTTTGAGTTTGCACCTGTTGTTTGCCCGGGTGTTAACTGCGGTTGAAGCTGAAGTGCTCGTTGACAGGTAGGACGTTGAAGCCGACAATTTGGTGTCCTAAACGTAGGTCAGACTGTAGGCAGCATAGTTCTAGGTTGTCCAGGTCCGAACTTTCAAGCCTGGTGGCATAAGGGATTCTATTGTGAGCGGAGGAGGAGGAGTGGAGGACTCTTTGGAGGCGTGAAATACCTCTGGGCTGCCTGCCCTGGCCTGCAGCCTGCCTCCTCTCTCATGGGGGGTCTTTGGGGAATGGCAGCTGGAGGGGGGGGCCAGTAGACCGCAAAAGGGCTCATCTCTAAGGCTCTGTTCCCCTCCCCGAAAATCCTTCACGGTTGGAAGCTGGCCCAGCCAAGTCCCCTTGCGGTCACAAATGTGCAAGAACGGAGGTTGCCCAACTTGGAGCCGTTTTTGCATCACCTGCAGCTGGTGTGGGGGAAGTGGGAGTGGGCTGAATCGGCCCTGCCTCGGCCCCTCTTCGCTTCCTGAGTCTCAAAAAGAAGCCCCTGGCGGGCCTCGCTCCAAGAAGAGGCTGCTTTCTTTCCAAACAGGCTCCTGGTTGGGAAATTTGGGCTGTATTCAAAAGGCCATAGGGGAGAGGAGACTAGAATCATAAAGTCACAGGGCTAGAAGGGACCTTGGAGGTCTTCTAGCCCAGAGGTCTCTCCAACCTTGGCTGGGCCAAAGCTTTGGGGAATTCTGGGAGTTGTAGTCCGCCAGGCTTAAAGTGGCCTGGAGGACTTCAACTCCCAAAGCTGGCTAGGGAATTCTGGGAGTTGTAGTCCTCCAGGCTTAAAGCGGCCACGGTTGGAGAATTCTGGGAGTTGTAGTCCGCCAGGCTTAAAGCGGCCATGGTTGGGGAATTCTGGGAGTTGTAGTCCCCAGGCTTAAAGTGGCCAAGGTTGGAGAATTCTGGGAGTTGTAGTCCCCCAGGCTTAAAGCGGCCACGGTTGGGGAATTCTGGGAGTTGTAGTCCCCCAGGCTTAAAGCGGCCACGGTTAGGGAATTCTGGGAGTTGGTCCTCCAGGCTTAAAGCGGCCACGGTTGGAGAATTCTGGGAGTTGTAGTCCTCCAGGCTTAAAGTGGCCAAGGTTGGGGAATTCTGGGAGTTGTAGTCCGCCAGGCTTAAAGTGGCCAAGGTTGAAGAATTCTGGGAGTTGGTCCTTCAGGCTTAAAGCAGCCACGGTTGGGGAATTCTGGGAGTTGAAGTCCCCAGGCCTAAAGTGGCCAAAGCTCTTTTGTTGTTGCTAGTTGCAAAGTCCTGTCCGACCTATCGTGACCCCATGGACCACGTTCCTCCAGGCCCTTCCTGTCCTCTTCCATCCCCCGGAGTCCATTGAAGCTCACGCCGTCTGCTTCAGGGACTCCATCCATCCTTCTCTGCCGTCCCCTTCTTCTTCTTCTTCTTCTTTTACCCTCCGTCGTTCCCAGCATTCGGCTCTTCTTCTCCAGGGAGCCTTTCCTTCTCATGAGGCGGCCAAAGTATGTAGAGTTTCATCTTCAGGATCTGGCCTTGTATAGAGCAGCCAGGGTTGATCCCCACTAGGACCAACCAGTTGGATGGCCTTGCTGTCCAGGGGACTCGGAGGAGGGACACCAGAGTTCAAAGGCCTCCATTCTTTGGCGCTCAGCCTTCCTTAGGGTCCAACTTTCACAGCCCTACGTTGCCGCTGGGAACACCACAGCCTTGACTCTACGCACGTTTGTTGGCAAAGGGATGTCTCTGCTTTTTAGTATGTGGTCTAGGTTCGCCATAGCTTTCCCTGTTCTAGCCCAGGGGTCAGCAACCTGCAGCTCTGGAGCCACATGTGGCTCTTTCACCACTCTGCTGCTGCTCCTTATCATTCAAAATATGTGTCCCAACCGCCAATGTGTGTGACACCCACTGGCATGCAATTTATTGAGCTTTTTGACCCCTGGTAGGCCAACCACGGGTAAATCCAAGGAAAGAAAAGTTTCAGAAGAAAAT